>NC_133844.1:7063906-7215000 GCF_047830755.1 Zonotrichia albicollis | reverse complement strand
GGGGAGAGGCTGAGGAGTGCAGACAGACATTTCCCCAGTGGAAATGGACAGATACCTGTTGTCCAGAGAGGTGCAGGTTCTGCCAGCTGTCTCTTTGCTGATATGGAGATGCTGTCCCTTGTCACAAGATCACGAAATTTTGGTTTCTGCCCCCACAACTGAGCTGCTTTGGGGCTGGGAAACACATCCTGGGCTCCTGGGCTGATGGCACTGCCTGTACACGAGTGTGTGAGGCATGAACATGCTGCCACCAGCCCCTGACCATCCCCCAGCCCAGGGAAATCCACAGCAGCACCATGGCATTCAGACAGACTTGAGAACAAAACAAAGAAATAAGAAGGGTGGAGAAAATTCTGGTGCTAATTTCTAAAATGCCACGAATTTCTAGGGGCAGCTCGAATGGCCAAATCTTTGTTAGGGGAAGGAGGGAACATCTGGCCAGGGAAGAAGTGTCCAAGGCTGTGTCCCAGAGCAGGAATTCTGTTTGGGATCCTGCTGTCTGCTCACCCTGGGCCCAGATGTGTGTGCCAGGGGCTGCTGGCTGCCCAGCCTGAGGACGTGCCTGTTCCCTGCAGGGGACAGACAGTCTGGTTTAATTTTAAACTCCCAGATGTTTGATGCCTGACCAGCATTTCTTTTGACTGAAGTAAACCCGAACTAAATTCATCTTTAAGTTCTCAGACGTGAGCCATGGGGGGGTTTGTTCCTCTGCAGCTCCCAGCTGAGCCCTGGCCTGGTGGGATGTGCTGTGGCACCCACTGAGGTCAGAGCACCTGCCCTGGGGCATCTGCAGGGTCCCCACATCCAGGTGTCCTCAGAGAGGCTTGGTGGCTCATGATGCCCATTTGGGGAGCACATTATACCCCAATGGGGATAGTAATTTATTTATTTATTTATTTATTTAATATATATATAAATATATATATATATATATATATATATTTATATATATAAATACCCAGACAGCCATGTCCCCAGTGTGCAGCTCCCCAGATACTCCCATGGGGATATATATATATATATATATATATATAATTTATTTATATACATCTATTTTTTTAATATATATAGATATATCTAAATACCCAGATAACCATGCCCCCAGTGCACAGCTCCCCTAATATCCCCATAGGGAGATATATATATATATGTATATATATATAAAATTTATTTATTTGTTTATATATATGTATTTATTTATGTATTTATTTATTTATATAATTTTAAAAATTAATACCCAGACAGCCATGGCCCCAGTGTGCAGCTCCCCAAATACCCCCATGGGGATGGATATTTATTTATTTATTTAATTATTTATTATATGTATTTATATATAGATAAATACCCAGACAGCCATGCCCCTGGTGTGCAGCTCCCCATATATATATATACATATATTATACATTTATATATATATATTTATATGTTTATTTATATCTTCATATATATATATATAAAAAGATATATATAAATACCCAGACAGCCATGTCCCCAGTGTGCAGCTCCCCAAATACCCCCATGAGGATATATAAATATTTACATTTATATATAAAAATATAAATATAAATTAAAAATAAATAAATAAATAAATATATATATATATATATAAAAACCTCGGGACTAGGCCATCAGTGTGGACCTGCAGCTTGGAGCTTGCCTTGCCAGCAGGGTCTGGATGTATCTGGAGCTGTTCCCGGGCTGCAGGCTCTCCCCATCCTCTGTGTCCATCAGCTGCCCTCCAGCAGGGGGAGGAGAAGCCCTGTGGGGTGGCACTGGTGTGGCACTGCCCTGTCACCTGCACTGCTCTGTGGGAATTCTCCTGCCTCGGTCATACAGCGGGAAAACATCCCAAGAGCTCTGGACTTTGCATTTTGTTGTGATTCTGGGGATGCTGCTGATCACAGAGGCACTGGAGAACCTTCCAGAGCGCCCGGGGTGCTCTGGGCTCCCTGCGCCCTGCTCTGCAGGTGCTCTGAGCTCTGCAGGTGATGCACCCAGGCAAGGGGCAGATTCTGAAGCTGTTGTGGGGACACAAGAACAGCTCAGAGCTCTGCTTTTATCCCCAGATGCTGGAGATGTTGTGGGGACACAAGAACAGCCCAGAGCTCTGCTTTCCCTCCCCATGGAGGTTTTGTAGGGACACAAGAACAGTCCAGAGCTCTGCTTTTACCCCAGACAGATTCTGAAGCTGTTGTGGGGACACAGCGCAGTCCAGAGCTCTGCTTTTCCCCCAGACAGATGCTGGAGGTGCTCTGGACTCCCCTGTATCCTGAGCTGGAGCCTCCACCTGAGCTCTGCAGGTGATGCACCCAGGAAGGTGCAGATTCTGAAGCTGTTGTGGGGACAGGAGTTCAGTGAGAGCTCTGCTTTTCCCCCAAGGCAGATTCTGAAGCTGTTGTGGGGACAGGAGTTCAGTGAGAGCTCTGCTTTTCCCCCAAGCAGATGCTGGAGGTTTTGTAGGGACACAAGAACAGCCCAGAGCTCTGCTTTTACCCCCAGACAGATGCTGGAGATGCTCTGGACTCCCCGTACCCTGAGCTGCAGGTGATCTGAGCTGTGCAGGTGATGCACCCAGGAAGGTGCAGCCTGGAGGATTTGCTGGTCATCCCCTGTTGATTTGGAGCTCTGGGCTGTGCAGGATGGAGTTTGATCTCTTCCCCTCTCCCCAGATTTTTAGTAGCTGACAGTTGTTACCAGCGTGAGGCACTAAGTTTTTATTTTGAAGGCATGAGTTCAGGCTCGTTAATCACTTCCAAATGTCCCCCTCTAAGGGCGATATTGTTTCAGCTTTCAGCCACTAATTTTTTGAAATCTCTGAAACAAGACTCTGCTCTTGAACATGTGCTGCAGAGTTGTTCCTTTTCCGCTGGATTTTAAAAATATACATGTGGTTTAATTCAACAAGAGGGGCTAGAGGGGACATTTTTCCTCCAGTTTTTTTCCCCCCTCTTTTTCTGCCAAACCACCCATCTTTGTGCCAGCAGCAGCCCCTGGATGATCCCAAAAGCATTTGGGGGCTGAGAAATGTTTCTGGGCAAGCTCAGCTCTGCAGTACAGACTGAGATGTGCCCAGGGTCAAGATGCCACAATTTGGGCTGGGAGTGCCAGACACGAGAGAAGACTTGAGCTTCCAGCCCTGGAGTTGTGCTCCTCACTCCTGTGCTTGCTTTGTGGACAGGACAAAGCCCAGCTGTGATGGGGATTGAGGCTGCTGGCCTTGGAAATGGAGGAGAAATGGCAGGGAACACTCGTGGCTCCAGCAGACACCCCCAAACCAAAAAATCCGGGGATGCATCACAACAATGGGATGGGATGATTCAAAAATGTGAGCTGCAGGAAGGAGCCCTGCCAGGCCTAAAGCCCTCAAGGAACTTGGTTGTGTCTGGGCTCAGGGATCCCAAGAAAACATTCATTTCTGTGACTAAACTGGCTTTTATGTGCCCTGGTTTTGGTAGAAGTCTTGAAGAATTTGGGTGCTCCACAGGGTCTGGCAGCTACAGGAGCTGCTTCTGTAAGGATTCCAAGGAAACATTCATTTCTGTGATTAAACTGGCTTTTATGTGTCCTGATTTTGGTAGGGAGGAACTTGGTTGTGTCTGAGCTCAGGGGTGCCAAAGAAACATTAATTTCTGTCACTAAACTGGCTTTTATGTGTCCTGGTTTGTGTCTGGGCTCAGGCATCCCAAGGAAACATTCATTTCTGTGATTAAACTGGCTTTTATGTGCCCTGGTTTTGTAGAAGTCTTGAAGAATTTGGGTGCCCTACAGGGTCTGGCAGTTACACGAACTGCTTCTAACCCAGACATCAGTCAGGGACCTCTGGCTTTAGGGAGAAAGAGATATTTTAAAGTTATTTCCACTTGATTTGTAAAGAAGAAACGTGGTGGGGGAGGGAGACAGGGAATTCTGTTGGTGTTTGCAGCAGAAACAGAGCGAGGAGGAGGCCCACACGGTGCAGTCCAGAGTTCTGATACTGGGGCTGTTTTGGGGACACAGTGCCTTCCAGAGCTCTGCTTTTTCCCCAGGCAGGTGCTGGGGACACAGAGGAATCCCGGCTGTGATCACTGAGGAGCTGTGTGTGCAGGACACAGGCGCTGCTGTCTGTTTGCACTTTTCCAAATGTGTGTTTACACCACCCTGTCAGTTAATAAGAGCCTTTTGAGATAAAGCAAAAGCGATCCCAAGGAGAAAAGAAAAGAACCCGCTCAGTGAACAGGTTGGTTCTGCTCCCTGGAAAAGAAACAAAGCCCCAAGGCACAACCAGGGCACTCAGAGGCTCTTGGTGACAGACTCCAGATCACATTTCTTTTGGGGGAGAAAATCTATGGAGAGGTTAAAAAAAGTATTGCCAGAATGAAACGACTCATCACAGAGACTGCTGAGGTTTCTTTACACTGCTGAGAGCACTCTTGCCTTGGAGTCCTACACTGGAAAAAGGAATTTTCAATGTGCTGCAGGGTCTGATCACCTGAATATTTCCTGAGCGCATGGAGTCGACCCCAGTGCACAGATCTTGCATGAGTGTCGCAGATATCTTTTATGGAAAATCCTTTCCTTAGGATTTTTCCTCCTGAGAAGCTGGGAGGCCTCAGGAACAAAATGTAAACAATGGTTATCTGCTGCTGTGGAATGCAACAGGTGCATCTGGGATTGGTCTCATGTGATTGTTTCTAATTAATGGCCAATCACAGTGAGATGGCTCGGACAGAGAGCCTGAGACAGAGCCTTTGTTATTATTCTATTCTATTCTATTCTATTCTATTCTATTCTATTCTATTCTATTCTATTCTATTCTATTCTATTCTATTCTATTCTATTCTATTCTATTCTATTCCATTCCATTCCATTCCATTCCATTCCATTCTTAGCTAGCTTTCTGATGAAATCCTTTCTTCTATTCTTTTAGTATGATTTTAATATAATATATATAGTAAAATAATAAATCAAGCCTTCTGAAACACGGAGTCAGATCCTCATCTCTCATCCTCAGACCCCTGTGAGCACGGTCACACATGAGCAGCCCCAATGTCACCCTCTGAGCTGTCCCAGGGCTCCTGCTCTGGCTGTTCTCACTAGCATCCTGCCACTCTTACCTCTACCTGCAGGAAAAAGGTCATTGCTGTGTGTCTCCAACCAAATTCCCTTTTTCTGGCTACAGAGAGTGAAGCAGCTTTCCCACCCCCATGGCCCGGGGCTGTGGCTGGAAAGGGCCCTGCTGCTGTCCAAGTGAAAGCTGGATGCAAGCTGAGGGAAAACAGATGGTTTCAAGATCAAGCCCATCGTGCGAATGAGGAGCCAAGCTGCTGATGGATGGGGCTGTGCTCAGCTCAGGCACGGAGCCAAGGCTCTGCTGTCCTTCCCAAAGTGCAGGTCTGCTGATGGCCAAGAGCACAGAGCCTTGGGAGGGTCCAGAAGGGCCTTGGGAGGGTCCAGAAGGGCCTTGGGAGGGTCCACAAGAGCTTGGCCCTGACCAGAGCTGCCCCAGCTGGAGCTCCTGCTGCATCCCAGCATCTCAGCTGGGGTACCTGCAGCAGATCCCCCAAATTCTGGGACTCTGTCTGGGACTGTGTGTGTGTGTGTATATGTGTATATATATAATATATAATATATAATATATAATATATAATATATAATATATAATATATAATATATAATATATAATATATAATATATAATATATAATAAATATATAATATATAATTATAAATATGTATCATATATCTCATAAATGGGATATATATATGATATGCTCTATCGTATATATCATGAATGCTATATATAATATACATGATATATTATATATATAATATATATTCAGTATCTTTTATATAATACAATATTATAAAATATTTATTTATATTTAAAATATTTATATATGATATTATATTTACATAATATAATAGATGTATTTAGTATATATAATGATATGATATGATATGATATGATATGATATGATATGATATAATATAATATAATATAATATAATATAATATAATATAATATAATATAATATAATATAATGTAATATAATATATCAGCCTTCTGAGAACATGGAGTCAGATTTATCTCTCCCCTCGTCCTGGGGACCCTCACAAGCCCCACAGGCTGGAATTTGGAGTGGCAGCAGAGGTGCCACTCATGCTTTGCCATATAATGTGGTGACAGACACTTGGAACAGGCAGCAAGGCAGCAGCAGGGAGCTGGGACTGTGCTGTCTCACCACAGTGCTTCCCCCCAGCCTCACAAACTCCCTGGGAGGAAATTGGATTTAAAACGGCTCTTCCTGACTCCTGGGAGTGAAGAAGGGTTACTCATCACCAGCTCATTAAAGGCAGAAACCCAAAACCCCAGGGAAGGAGTGCCCTGAGGCAGCCCCTGACACGGGTCACTGGCACTGGGACCTGCCAGCTGCGAGTGCCAAATGTCCAAACGGGCATGGGGTTGTTATTTTTGGCATTTCATACACACTGGTGCCTGTTTTCCTGCCACAGCACCAAACCCAAGGTGGTGTTTACCCTTGGGGACGTGGATGTTTTGTTTCTGTAGGACCTTTGGGTAGAGCTGTGCTGTATTTTCATTGCATTTCTCATGTATAACTTGATATGGAGTTTCGTGCTTGAGAGTGTGCGATGGGATCAGAGCAGGACTGGGGGCTCAGTGAACATCTGGGGGGGCTGAGGGATGGCTGAATGCATGGCACCTGTCCTGCTGCCCACTCCAGGGAAGGGCAGAGAAGTTTTCCATGGCTGTGAGTCCATCCTGAACCTGAGAGCTTCATGGAGAGGTTCCCAGCTGAGAAGCTGCCTCTGAACAAGGATTTCCCCTTTTCCCTTTGCACTGCAGTTTTTGGGAAGGAAAAGGGAATGAGCCACCAGCATCCCTTCTCCCCATCACCATTTGCACATCAATGTTCTCTCCTTTATGAGGTGAAATCAGAAAAAAACCCCACATTTTCACTTGGATACCCAGCTAACAGCAGCTGATGTCTCAATCCATCTCCAAGGCTCACATTGCCCTTGCCCAGATGTGCCTGCTCTCTGTGCTGTACAGAAAGGCAAAAAATCACACAGGGTGGAATGTGTTGGAATTGGCACTTTGGAAAAATGCAGGCTCTGCTGGAATGTGCTAACATCCAGCTCACACAGAAGGGCAATTAACTCTATTTATGTTCATGAGCCTGAATCTAAAACTGGCTTCAGAAAGCAGCTCTCTCACATTAAAGGGCTTTATAATCATTATGCTAAAGTATTTCTTTTGAAAACATTTCCCGTTTCTTAAACAGTTAGGATATTTATAAAATATGGCATCAATTACTACATATTTCTTTATTCTCACTGATTAAACAACCTATAATTACATTTAAGCCTCTTATTTGTGTATCATGGCAGCATTAAGAAAAGCTCTGTGATTTGTCTGCATGTTTTTTTTTTTTTTTTTCCAAATAGCAGAGGGCTGTGCTCTCTCTCCTCTTTTGGAGCATTATTATGGTGGAGCTGCACAAACAGCAGCCAGGTGCCAGCTCCTGGCACACGGGCAGGATGGGGCTGGCAATGTGTTGTGACAGGTAAAATCCAGCTCTGTGTTTCTTGGACTCTGAGTGCAGTGTTTACATCAGCTCCTCGCAGTCATTTACTCAGAGAAAAACATTTTCCTGGATCCCTTTTGCTTGCTGTGAAACAGTTGGGCTCATTCTCCTTCTCCTGCCTGGATCCTGGGCTCCTTCTTCTCAGGATCTCTGCTGCTCACAGTGACCCAGAGATGTGCTAAAGTCTCTTTTCCCAGCCCAGCACTCAAAGAAGGAGTCAGAGCTCTTAATTTCTCTGTCTCAAGGTTGTTTATTGTTTCTTATCTATAAAATTCTTTCTCCTGTCCAGCCAAGGTCAGCTTAGCAAGACAGTTCAGGCACACTGCCTGTCCTTGGGGTGGTGTTATTTTTTATATTAAAAATTACATGTACAATATTTACAATAACTTCCCAATATCTATCACTCATGTTAGACAGTGAGCTTCCACTCTAAACCAGTCTAAAAGTGCCAACATCACAGAAGATGGAGGCTAAGAAGAAGGAGAAAGGCTGGACACACCCAGATTCCTCCATCTTGCCCCCTGAACCCTCATTCTAAAAACCCCAAAAAACCTAATTTTTACCCTGTGATAAATTCACTATCATTCTACTTAAGCTTTCGTGGCTTGTAATTCTTCATATAAAGGTTGGTAATTGTTTTTTCCAATGGGTAAATCAAAGGCACAGGGGTCTTGGGCTCTGAAACCCCTGGGCAGGGGCTTGAGCCCTCCAGGACAGCCAGAGGAATTTCCTGGGTTCCAGCATCTTCTCCTGCATGGATTCTGTGCTCCCAGCAGATCAGCTTGGGCTCCTTCTCCTGCATGGGTCCTGTGCTTGTTCTGCATGGATCTGAGCTTGTTCTCCTGCATGGATCCTGTGCTTGTTCTGCATGGGTCTGTGCTTGTTCTGCAGGGATCTGTGCTTGTTCTCCTGCATGGATCCTGTGCTTGTTCTGCAGCATGGATCTGTGCTTGTTCTGCATGGATCTGTGCTTGTTCTGCATGGATCTGTGCTTGTTTTCCTGCATGGATCTGTGCTTGTTCTGCTGCATGGATCCTCTGCTTGTTTTCCTGCATGGATCTGTGCTTGTTCTGCATGGATCCTGTGCTTGTTTTCCTGCATGGATCTGTGCTTGTTCTGCAGCATGGATCTGTGCTTGTTCTGCATGGATCCTGTACTTGTTTTCCTGCATGGATCCTGAGCTCCCAGCAGATCAGCTTGGGCTCCTTCTCCTGCATGGATCCTGGGCTCCCAGAGGATCATCCTGCGCTCATTCTCCTGCATGGATCTTGTGTTCCTTCCCCTGCAGGGATCCTGAGCTCCCAGAGGATCAGCCTGGCTCCGTGCTCTGCCGTTGGCAGCACAGGGAATGGCAGTCCGGAATTCCCAGATGGCAGTCTGGAATTTGTGCTGCTCTGGCGAGGTACAAGCCATTGTTTGTGTCTTGGCTGAGAGGCTGAGAGAGTCCCAGCACAGAGGGGCCAGGGGCTCTTTCTGTGTTTGTGGCTCTGACGTTTTGCATTGTTTCTGCTGACCTTTGTGTCCCAAACACTTCCCCTTTCTTCTGCAACCGGGGCTTTCTGCCTTAGAAAATCTTCCACGTGGAAGAACTGAAACTGAGTTTTATTTCCCTATCCTATTTTTCTTCCGTGGCCCTTCTGTTCACTTGGAGATGGAAGTGATGCAGTTCTCTAGCAGGAGCAAACAGATTGCTCTAACTGAGAGCCTGAGTCACTTCCAAAATCCCTGTACAATATTTCACAGGCCACATCTGATCCTTGAAAGCTCCTTGTTTTCTGTGAGCTCACCTTCTCTGTTGTCTTCAGTCATCGTGTCTTCCCTGGGGCTCCTTCTAAGTGCCCTTGTCTCACTGTAGGACAGAAAACAGCACAATTGCACACACTGCTGCTCTCAAGGTGAAGAAATGGGAAGTTTATTTTCTGTCTCTAACATTTATAGTTTTCTAAAAGAGACAGTGAAAGTGCCACCTCTCCAATGACACTGGACAAACCAACAGTCTATCAAATTTCTCTTCTTCTATAAAAGAATGCAAAACAATAAGTTATTTACAGAAAGTGAGTGAGAAAGTTTGCTACAAGAATGTGAACATCAGAAGGCTTAGAAAAAATCTTAAAAATCAGGGAAACACCCTTGTAGTGGCTCCTGCTGCATCTGTGTGGTACTTCTGGGAAGGAGAAGGGCATCCTCAGCTCATCCAGGTGGGCACACACATTTTTCCCCAAAAAGCTCCTTCTCCTTGAAGCTGGAAACCTCAGCTCCAGCTGGGAACACAGAGCTCCTGCTCTTTGATAAGCATCTCTCAATACCTGAACTGTTTCCTCCCAGTAAAAAGGATTCAATGGCAAGATACTTGTATCACTTTTGTGCAAATATCAGATTACAGCACAGAAACCAGATTGTCTGCAATTAGATGACTGAATTAATAGGAAGACAGACATAATCCTGTAGAATGTGAAAGGGGTTCATTGTTTGCCTGCAGATACTGAAATTTCTCCAGTTCACTCTCAGAAAAAGCACTGTTGTGTTTTGCAGAGTGGCACAGAATTTGATCTGCTCTTTCTTTCAGCTTTGGGATGGGGTCCAAAGTTAATTCCCTGCAGATCACCTTACTTTATGAATAAGAGGAGCTCCTCCTGCAGTACCTGTGCTGGGGAGAACCAGCTGTGAATGCTGCTGGTGCTGCACACTGGGAGCAATCCTAATTTTTCCTAATATCCAATCTTAACTTTTTCCTAATATCCAACCGATACCTTCCTTGAGGTAGCTTGAGGCTGTGTCCTCTGATTCTGCCAGTGCTGCCCGGTGGAAGGGACCAATAGGTTGGATATTAGGAAGAAATTTTTCACCAAAAGAATAATAAAGCACTGAAATGCTGTTCCCAGGGAGGTGGTGGAATCACCATCTCTGGATGTGTTTATAAAAAGCCTGGACATGGCACTGGGTGCTATGGTCTGGGTGAGGTGTTGGGGCACAGGTTGGACTGGGTGATTTCAGAGGTCTCTTCCAACCTCATCATTCTGGGATTCTGTGACACCTTCCCTGCTGTAGTTTGAGGCTGCATCCTCTGGTTCTGTCAGAGACCGACCCCACCTGTCTCCAAGCTCCCTTCAGGAAGTTGCAGAGAGCAATAAGGGCCCTTCTGAGCTTCCTCTTCTCCAGGATAAACAGCCCCAGCTCCTTCCAACATTCCTCATGGAGCTATTGCAAATCAAAGGCAACTCCAGCAAAGGGGAGAGAATGATGCATCTGACTCCATCTTATCAGAAGGCTAATTAATTACTTTATTATGCTATACTATATACATTTCATCTAAACTGAATCTGCCAAGCACTCAACTGCACAAAATCTCATGACAGTCACACACACACACACACAACTGGCCCTGACTGGTCAAAGAAACAAAACACCATCACTGTGGGTAAACAATCTCCATATTGCATTCTACTTTGGCACAGCAAGTGATAAGAATTATGTTTTCCCTTCCTCTGAGGTTCAGAGAATGCGAATCTCAGAAATCCTTGGGGAGAATTGTGCCTTGCTTTTCTCTGTGAAACGCACAGGGTTTGTGTTCCCAGCCCCTCACCAGCCTCGTTGCCCTCCTCTGGACTCTCTCGAGCATCTCAACATCGTTCCCAAATGGAATAACCAGAACTGGACACAGCATTCCAGGTTCTCACCAGCGCCGAGAACAGGGAAAATCCTCCCCGTTCCCCATTCCGGAGGCGGCGGCTCCCAGAGGGAGCGGGACCCTGCAGGTTTCACCTTCCTGGGGCTGTGGTGCCTCCTGCTGCCGGGCCGGGCTCCGTGAGCCCCGCAGGGCTGCGGCATCCCGGCTCTGGCCCCAAAGCCGCGCGGTGGCGCGTTTGTCCCGGGAAACAAACGGAGCTCGGAGCGCTCCGGGATCCCCGAGCCCAACTCAGATCCCTGTCCAGCTTCATTGTTTTTATTATTTTTCATTCATTTAGATATTATCTGCATTGCGAAAAATGCGAATTTTATGATTTTTCGCAAATATTAAATATTATATGTATTATGTTAGAAAGTTATGCTGTGTTAATTGTCTCAAGTAGTGTGTTAAATGTAGTTTTGGGTTATAACATAAGGTTAAAATAGAAATAGTATCTTACAGGAATGGAATGGAATGGAATGGAATGGAATAGAAAAAATAGAATAGACTAAAGAATAGAATAGAATAGAATAGAATAGAATAGAATAGAATAGAATAGAATAGAATAGAATAACAGAATGGAATAGAATAATAGAATAGTATAGAATAGAATAGAATAATAGAGTAGTACAGAATAATAGAAAAATAGAATAGTTAATAACGAATAGTATCTTATTATGCTATATTTATATATAATAATATATATATTAAATAAGAAAGAAATATATTATATATATATATTTAAAGAAAGGACTCACACTGAGATAGCAGCCACAAGATACTTAAATCTTTCAGAGAAAAAGAACTTTTTGCTCCATTATCAGAAGAAACATACTTCTTCCTGCCTCACTCAGCCCTGAAGATGCCTCAGGATTCAGAGGAAGAAGCTGACACTGCCCAGACAGAATCCTGTGTTTGAATGGAATTTATGCATCATGTATGAGGTGTATGAATATGCAACAGGCTGTTGCTTTTAAGGGTTAATCCTCTGTTAATGTGGGTCCTTTTTCGGGCTTATTTTGCCCAGAAAAAGGTACCCGGACGTCTGTAACTCTTTGTCTTCATTGTCTCATATTGTCCTAAATCCTAATTGTTCAAATTTTTATTATTCTAATTATATTACTATTTTTATAACCATCTTATTACTAATAAACTTATAAAATTCTAAAAACAAGTTATTGGCATTTTTCACATATATACATATGCAGTATCTGTATAATATATTTCATTATTTTTAATTGTTTCTGCTCTGTTTCAATGCCACTCTGGAATGAATCTTGGCAAGATCCGTTTGCCCTAAATGCTGTATATTTTAAAGAATAAGCCCAAAGAGCAGCAGCAGAGCTTTGCTTCTCCTCTGCCCAGGTAATAACCAGTAACACAATTTGTGCCAGTGATAAAGAGCTGCTGAATTCTGCACCTGTCCTGGTTTCTGGGATTGAGCACAGCTGTCAGGGTTCCCAGTCTGGCCTAATGAGGTCGGTGCCTCTCTGTGCCATAACTAATCTGGACATCCGAGCTGCTGCTTTATTCCTTTCACTAATTGCTTGTGGCTCTTAAAAGCTTCTCATGCTTTAAAATAAAGTGAAAGTCAATCCCCAGAAAATTCAGGAAATGATAACAGTCTCTGTGCTGGATGGAGAGGAGATGAGAAGACTTTTGATTCGTAATTTTGTGGTCTAACTAATTAAGGAAGAACAAAACATAATGGAAGCTTTGTTATTTTTATTTAACAGGAAATCCAAGCTGGTTAATTTTTGCTATGTGGATTTAAATGTGGGGTACCTGAGACCTCCACAGCATCACTGGGGAGAGGGTGAGGAGCTCCCCTTAAAGCCATAATTAGAAAGGCGGCAATTTCCCCACGAGTTTTTATTTTTGAAGTGTTTTAAGGGGCCTGGTCTCCTGCACAGAGCTCCCTCCCTCTCTCCTTCTCTGCTTTCTCCCCTCCCCAGTTTCTCTAATGTGGGTCATGCCTCATGTTTGCAGGTGGCACAGCACAGAATCTGCATTTTCCTTTCTCAAAGTTAAAGTGCCTTTGAAATATGGTTTTGCATCTAATGCAGGGTGTAATAAAAAGACTTTAAAGAGCTGCTGACGCTTCATGGAAAAGTGAAAAACATTCTGTTGAGAAACAATCCTGCTAGGCTGTCTTATCTGCTGTTCCCTTTGCTCATTTTTGATAGCAAGGGGCACTATAAATATATGTAACTATACATAAAAATGAGAAACCTTGGCAACCAGAGAGAAGGTTGGCTGTTTTCTCGTGTTCCCTCTCTGTGGGCAGGTGGGTGAGGGTAGGCAGAGTTCATCGGTCTCGTTTCATCTCCTCAGCTCCCGAGCTGATGCTGTGGCCCTTTGCTGAGCGTTGGGCTCAAAGGGAGTCACGTACCAGCGGATTATTTTTTTCCTAGAGGTATTTTGTTAACCCTCTAAAAATAGCAGCAGTGGTTTCTGGAGCACTCTGACAAGGCTGGCACTGGAACAGAGAGGAAGCTCTGGAGCCAGGGGACAGGAGCTGCCATATGGCCATTATTATATATATATATATATATATATATATATATGTATATATAAATATATATAAAATTATTATTTTATTATTATACAATTCATTATTTTATGATACTATTTTATATTAAAGAATATTATACTAAAGAATACAGAAAGGATACTTACAGAAGGTTAAAAAGATAATAATGAAAACTCGTGACTCTCTGCAGAGCCCCAACACAGCTTGGCCCTGATTGGCCATTAAGTCAAAATAATTCACATGAAACCAATGAAACAATCACCTGTTGGTAAACACTGTCCAAACACATTCCAAACACAGAAGAAGCAAATGAGATAATATTGTTTTATAAGTAAAAACAATTCATATGAAACCAATGAAACCATCACCAGCTGGATAAACAATCCCCAAACACATTCCAAAGCAGCAGAACACAGGAGAAGCAAATGAGATCATATTGTTTTATAAGTAATATTGTTTTATAAGCATTTATAAATGCTATACTGACTCTTTCCGGAGTCCCAACACAGCTTGGCACTGGTTAGCCAATAAGTAAAAACAATTCACATGAAACCAATGAAACAACCAACTGTTGGATAAACAATCTCCAAAAACATTCCAAAGCAGCAGAACACAGGAGAAGCAAATCAGAGAATTATTGTTTTCCTTTTTCTCTGAGGCTTCTCAGCTTCCCAGGAGAAGAACCCTGGGCAAAGGGATTTTTACAGAAAATATGACAGTGACACTGGGCACACACACCTCAGGGGCTGCTTCCTGTGCCCATGGCAGAAACCCAGGACAGCTCCTTTCACTGCTGTGCAGAACACAGGGATTGCCTTGTGGAACTAATAGAACTGTGATTGTCATAGATAATATGACAAAAACACCCAACACAGGCAGATGTCTGCTGCAAGGAGCAACTCTGATCATTTCCAAATGACTGGGCAAAAAGAACCTGCTTGATCCCTCCCCTTCTTGCAAAGAACATCTCCATCAGAAGCCCAGTAGATTCTGCTGAGAGGGGCTCAGCCTGTGTAGAGAGGATGGAAAATCCAGATTTTGGAGCGTGGGCTACAGAGAGGAGCTGCCTCATGGCTGGGGTCCTGCAGATGGAAGCTGCAGTGCTGCCTTGCTCAGCTAAGTGCTCCTTGGCTGTTAAGTTTGCCGGTAATTTTCCCAGGCAAACGATGCACCTGCCATAGCCTCGGGAGAAAATGTTTATTGCCATATCCACTGTTCAGAAAAACAGAGTTATTTTGGCACTGAAATACTGTACTCCCCTCCAAAGCTGCACCTTGTTCATGCTGTTATAAATGGTAAAGCTGAAACCACAGAAGGTGGGCTGAAACCTCCCTAAGGTGTTGCAAGAGGTGCTTTCCTGTCAGAAAATCAGCATTTTCTGAAGTAAGAGCCCTTCTGCAGAAATTCTTGAGTGCATTATTAGCAGGTTGTATGGAAAAGAGCTGTTTGGGCAAAGCTGGTTTCCAGCTTGGCTCTGCCAGGGCTGCCACAAGTGGCTGAATGATGGTTCAGGCATCCTGGCAGGGCAGGCCATGTGAAAAAATGCCCATTTTCATCAGGACAAAGCAAGCAGTTGCCTGGTAAATAAGGCAATCCAATTTAAAACCAAGGGTCAGTCAGGAAGCCAATATGGAGCAGGTCAGGACACTCCAGAGTGGTGCTGTGAGAGGCTACAAATCACAGGTAACGTTTACATGGAAATTGCAGCTCTGTGAGGTGCCACCCGAGGCTGATGGGATTCCTTTGGAGCACTTATGGTTTCCAGACATCTCTTATTTAACACTGAGAATGTCCCTTTTATTTTATTTTTGCTTTCCTGCACTTGTGACTTGTTGCTCTCTGAAATGATGAGGTGACACACACAGGTATGCTCTGCACAGAGCAACCCAGCCAGTGCTGGCTGAGTGGGCTCAGACATCTGCACAGTATCACTCCTCTGTCACCAGCTAATGGTGGTATAATTAGAAGAGTCATTAATCCTTGCTCAGCAGTGCTAGAAACTATTTATAGCAAGGCAGAAAGCCCTGCACATGAGGCTGGGGTATGGAAATTGCTTCTGGTGCCATGTGTGTCGTGGGGCCCACATGAAGAGGGTGAGGGAGGGAACTTCTCTTTCTGATCTGCAAACTGCCTGAGATGTGGGGAATCCCTTTTGATATCCCCTGCAGGCTGTCACCATCACAGGGCAGAGCTGGTCTGCATCTCCCACTGCTGTGGGCTGTCCTGGCAGACAGAAACCTGCAGTGACAGCCACCAGGCTGATTGCCCTGCCATTCCCTGTGCGGGCAGCAGCAGAGGGCAGGTAGAACAAACTGGGAGCACACCTTGGTGTCTGCACTGTGCTCAGGGCAGGCAGAACAAACTGGGAGCACACCTTTGTGTCTGTATTGCTGTTCAGGGCAGGTAGAACAAACTGGGAGCACACCTTTGTGTCTGTATTGCTGTTCAGGGCAGGTAGAACAAACTGGGAGCACACCTTTGTGTCTGTACTGCTGCTCAGGGCAGTGGAAGCACACCTTGGTGTCTGCACTCATGCTCAGGGCAGTGGGAGCAAACTGGGAGCACACCTTGGTGTCTGCACTGTGCTCAGGGCAGGTAGAACAAACTGGGAGTACCTTTGTGTCTGCAGTGCTGCTCAGAGCAGTGGGAGCACACCTTGGTGTCTGCACTGTGCTCAGGGCAGTGGGAGCACACCTTTGTGTCTGTATTGGTGTTCAGGGCAGGTAGAACAAACTGGGAGCACACCTTGGTGTCTGTAGTGCTGCTCAGGGCAGTGGGAGCACACCTTGGTGTCTGCACTGTGCTCAGGGCAGTGGGAGCACACCTTTGTGTCTGTATTGCTGCTCAGGGCAGGTAGAACAAACTGGGAACACACCTTGGTGTCTGCACTGTGCTCAGGGCTGGCAGATTGCACCCGCTCAGCCACCAGGGAGCTTTTGAGCTGCTTTGGCTGGTAAGAGCCCTTTACTCAGCTCTCTTCCCACCTGGGGGCTCCAGCAGCAGCAGCTGTAGCTGTTAATTCGGTGTGGCACTGCTCTCTGATGCTGGCAGCACGGGCAGAGGTTGCTCCCCAGGTCTCTGAGAAACTGGGGCACTGGTGGTGCTCAGTGAGTCACAGGCAAGGGAAGCTGTTATTTACAGGAGGCTTCCAGGACACTGCTCAGCTTGGGCTGAAGTCCATGTTTTTCCTGTGCAGGAGTCAATATTTCTCCATGAGGGGTTCAATCATCTCCCTGTGCCTGGGTTTCTCCTTGGTGAGGGGTGGGAGGATCTTGGGGCTTTCTGAATCAGCCAAAGAGGCTGCAGGGGAGTATTGATGATATTTTTGCCCCCAATGAGGGGAGAGAATGATGAGGAGGATCCATCTTATCAGAAGGCTAATGAATTACTTTATTAGACTATATTAGTCTATACTATATTACATTATATTAAATTACATCTAAACTGAATCTGCCAAGCACTCAACTGCACAGAATCTCGTGACTGTCCCAACATACATCAAGGAAACACAACACCATTACTCTGGGCAACAATCTCCATATTGCATTCTACTTTGGCAAAGAACAGGCACAGCAAATGAGATTAAGAATATTCTTGGGAAGAATTGTGCCTTGCTTTTCTCTGTGAAATGTGGGGCTACACACTTGGCCCTGACAGGCCAAGCAAACAAAACATCACCACTTTGGGGAAACAATTCCCATATTGCATTCTGCTTTTGCACAAACACAGGCACAGCAAATGAGATAAGAATTGTTTTTCCTTTCTCTGAGGTCCAGAGGATGTGAAACCCAGAAATATTCTCGGGGAGAATTGTGCCTTGCTTTCTTCTGTGAAGAGAAATATGGGGCTACACACCTGGCCCTGACAGGCCAAGGAACCAAAGCACCATCACTGTGGGTGAACAATCTCCATATTGCATTCTGCTTTTGTAGTAGAAAAACAGTAAGAATTGCTTTTCCTTTCTCTGATGTTCAGAGAATGTGAAACCCAGAAATATTCTTGGGGAGAATTAATTGTGCCTTGCTTTTCTCTGTGAAGAGAAATGTGGTTACGGTGGAGAACTGCAGGATGCTGGACAGCCCATGGAGCTGGTGCAGAGGCACAAACTGCCTGGAATGGAGATGCTGAGGTGCTGGGGGAGCTGTGGAGCTGGGCTGGGGTCAGCTGAGGTGGCCCCAGCGTTCAGAGAAACGCTCCCGTTGTCAAGTTAACCACTTGACTGGGCTGTGCCCAGTGAGGCACAAACAGCCTGTCTGTGTGCTGGCAGCCGGGCAGCAGCACAACCACAAGGGAAATATGTTTCTGTCTGGGCTCGCTGCATCTCCCAGGCTGTGCTGGAACCATTTCTCAAAGAAAGCATACAATTATTTTAGCCTCTGAGATTAGTGGACCAAGCCTTGTTCTCCTCAGGAACGAGACTGAAATCCCTCTGAGGGAAGCTTGGTGGGCAACTGCTGCTGTGGGATTTGGGGAGGAAGAGAGGACCTGTTGGAAATGGGGCTGTTACCAGCTGGAAACCCACTGTTCCAGCATTGTGGGAAGTCCCAGCGCTGGCTTTGGCTGTCAGAAGGAGCTCTCAGGCTCTGTGGTGTGCCTGGATCATAAAAGGTGACCTCGGAAATTGCATTTCCAAACATCTTCCCCTCTCTGGGAACGATGGCATTGTTCCCAGTGTTTCAGGCTGGGACTGCCTGGGGCTCTTTGTTCAAACTCCCTGGGTGCTGCAATTCCAGCAGAGAGCTAACGATGCTTTGCCAGAGCCTGGGATCCTGGGAGGCAGCTGAGGATCAGCCTTTTGTTATCCCCAGGATTAAAAACTGCAGTTGGGGATGAGCTGGAGAAATCAAAGTTATCTAGAGACATCCTGCGGGCATATTTAGCAGTGTGATGGAGCCAGGGTCAGCCACTCCTTCAGGTTGTCTCAAGCAGCAGGAGCTGGCAGGAGGACCCACAAACCTCACTGAAGAGGCACAGGCTTCAAAAACTTTGTTTTGCAAAGAACTTGCTGCTGTCTGCTCTTATTTAAGGAAAGGAGAAGTCCAAAGGGCCTCAGTGAAGCAGGAGAGAATGTGAGAGGTGGCTGTGAGGAGGAAGGGAAATGGAAAATGCCATCAGGAACAGCAGATGTTGCTGCATTGCACTGTGAAGCATCATTTCTCCTCTCCTCAGAATTCACTCTGAATCCACAGGCTGATGTCAGGATCTTTAGCTTGTCAGAGTGACCCTGAGAAGAGTTCAAAAGTCTCTTTTCTCAGTCCAGTGCTTGAAGAAGGAGTCAGAGCTCTTCATTTCTCGGTCTCAAGGTTGTTTATTGTGTCTTATTTATAAAAAATTTTCTCCTGCCCTGCCGAGGTCCATCCAGCAGGACAGTCCAGGCACTCTGCCTGCCCCCAGGGCAGTGTTATGTCTTTATACTAAAAACTACCTGTACAATATTTACAATTACTTTCCAATACCCATCACCTATGTTAGACAGTGAGCTTCTACTCTAAACCAATCTAAAAGTGCCACCATCACAGCAGAAGGTGGAGGCCAAGAAGGAGAAAGGCTGGACATGCTCAGACCTCCCCATTTTGCCCCTCTAAATCCCCAATCTAAAAACCCCAAAATCTATTTTTCACCTTGTGATAACTTCACTATCATTCTACTTAATTTGTCGTGGCTTGCAGATCTTCATGTAAGGTTGGTAATTTGCTCCACGGGTCATAATCAAACCCACAGAGGGGCATTTTGGGCTCTGTGCCAGGGTCTCTGAGCCCCCTGGCAGGGTCTGGGCTGCTCAGGACAGCCAGAGGGATGTCCTGGCTCCTGACAGGCTGACGTTGGATTGTTCCAGGGGAAGGCCTGGAACGGTGTCCCCTGGAGTATGTGGCACACCACATGTCACTTGTTTGACTGACATGGAAACGAGATAGAAATTAGGATTTTTAAAGTGCAAGATGCAGCTCCTTGCAGCAATCCCCCACTGTCTAACAAGGTGACCTGCTCCCCTGCTGGTGCTGATGTGCTTGGGCAGGTTTGGCACTGTCCTTTGGGCAGGTTTGGCAGTGTCCTTTGGGCAGGTTTGGCAGTGTCCTTTGGGCAGGTTTGGCACTGTCCTTTGGTCCTTTGGCAGCTTTTGCACTGTCCTTTGGTCCTTTGGACAGGTTTGGCACTATCCTTTGGTCCTTGGGCAGGTTTTTCAGTATCCTTTGGTCCTTGGGCAGGCTTTGCAGTGTCCTTTGGTCCTTGGGCAGGTTTTTCACTGTCCTTTGGTCCTTGGGCAGGTTTTGCAGTGTCCTTTGGGCAGGCTTTGCAGTGTCCTTTGGTCCTTGGGCAGGTTTTTCACTGTCCTTTGGTCTTTGGGCAGGTTTGGCAGTGTCCTTTGGTCCTTTGGGCAGGTTTTTCACTGTCCTTTGGTCTTTGGGCAGGCTTTGCAGTGTCCTCTGAGGTGCAGGCTCTGAGCTGTGGGTGTGCACAGGAGCTGGGCACACAGCAGCTTCAGAGCCTTTCCAAGAAGGAATCAGCTCCACTTTGTGATCTGCTTTGTTCCATGTCTGTGGCAACCCCTCCTTCTTTGGAGAATAAGATGTTAAAGAGCTTATGAAAATGATCAAACCCTTCAGCTTCACTACTGTGATTAATCAATCACAGCTGCTGCTTTACAGCTCCTTGTTTTGATGTGTTTTGGGTTGTTCCAAAGTTAGACCAGCTCAGGGCCAGGAAATATATTCCTGAGCCCTGCAGGGTTCTGGGATAGAGAAAAGCTGAGTTTTCAACATTATTTCCAACATTTCTTGTGCCTATGCTGCCATTTATTGCCAGTGCACATGGGATGCTCCTGGGAATTACACAATCCCCCCAAAAAAAAGTGAGGAAAGGATTTAAGAACCAGCTCTTCCCTGAATGGTAGCTGCATCATTGCAAATATTGTCTGATCTGCCCTTCTTAGCACTGAAGTATCTGAGACTCCAGGTGGCACCTCTAAAGAGTTTGTGTCAATTTTGAAGGCTTAGTTGCATGGCTTAAATGCTCCTTAACACTTATATTTTTAACAGCTAAAGAGGCAAGCAGGATCATGAAGCTCAGATAGTTTGTAAAACTGCTGTCAAGCAGATTAAGCTGGAAATGGAAAATCTGCTGGTGAAGTATTTTCTTTCTAATGTTTGTGTTGATAGAGGGTGATTTAAAGTTTATTTCAGCGCTGAGGTGAGGCCCCAGGTATCTGGTAGCAAAAGGAGAGTGGGATGGCTCAGCTTGCTGCATTGCACAGGCAAAATCCTTGAGACTGCCTGCAAAGAATATTTATTATAAACAAATTAAATTACACAGACTCAGCTCTTGGAGGTGCTGACAACACCCCTGGCTGGGCTGTGGGTGTCTGCAGAGCTCTCTCAGACCCATCTCTGGTGTGTGCCACATCTGCTTCCCACAAACAAGGATTGCTGAGGGTGCAGCATTTCTGTCAGGCCCTGGCAAAGCTGACACCTGGACAGCAGAGCAGTTTGATGAGAAAAAGGGGGAATTTAACCACCCTGATGAGCCAAATGTTCAGGAGGGGAATGATGCAAGCTTAGTTCCACCTGGCTTTGGAAGGGAAGGCTCAAAGGAGCATTTCCACATCCTGACATGCAAGACAAGGATGCCACAGTTCCTCTGGGGTGCAACCACCAACTGCCTTGAGCTGCAAAGACTTTAAGCCATCTCCTCACCCCTGTGGAGACCCAACCACCTCATCCCTGCTGAGGGATATTATGGGGACGGAGGGAGGTGGAGCAGAGCCAGATTAACCGCCTTTGTCCTGCCTGTTTGCACAGCCTTACACCTGGCAGGACAGGGCTTCAGGCAGGACATCTCTCTGCTCCATCACATCCCACTCTCCTTAACTCATCTGCTGGCAAATGAGGCACCAGCCAATTCAGCAGAGCTGGGACAGAAAACGTCCCTTACACCAGCTGGTCCTCAGCCTCCTCTCCAGCACAGGGAGAAAGGAGGGCAGCAAGGTGGCATTGCCACTGCAGGTGTGCTTTGGCAGAGGGATGATGCTTCCAGGACTGTCACTCTGCATCCTGAAGTGGCTTTGCCTGGGGATAATGTGCACAAAGATAAGGGAAATCCATCTTCTTTCCAGATTCAGGCATTATTGGATTTCAGAGTGGGGAGAGCTTGGTTTGAGCCTGACTCTGCATCACAGATTCCCTGGCATGTATGCCTCATGCTGTGTTAGGGATCATCTTCCCATCATGTTTGCAAGGCTGTGTGTCCCCCTGATTTCTCCTTGCCCCGTTCATTGCCTTGCTCTGGTCCCTGCCTTGCTCCTCTGATCCTGGCCTGGGGCACTTGCTCAGTGCCCACTGCCTCTCCTGCAGCTGTAACCAACCTTTGACTGGAGATGAACCCAGTAGCCTTTGGCATTTGCTCTCCTCCAAGCCGTTCCTGCTCCTGCAGGAGCTCACCTCCCACTGTCCCCATGTGCTGAGCATGGTGAACACCTGCAGTGCCAGGCAGGCTCCTTCCTTAAATCCAGGGGACTAAAATGAGTGTGTCATCTGCAGAAGGAAGAGTCTGGGAGTGTGTTTTCCACATCCTTCTATTTTCACAGCGGGGAAAACTACAGACTCATGGAATGACTTGGGCTGGAAGGCATAGCAGAGACCATCCAGTCCCAACCCCCTGACAAGGCACGGACACCTTCCACTGGACCAGACTCTTCCAAGTCCCAGCTAACCCATCCTTCAGCACCTCCAGGTGCCGCCACAGGTCCTCCAGGGCCTCCCCATCCTCACAGGGAGGAGGAATCTCTTCACACCTCTGATTCAGATCTCCCCTCTTTCCGTTCACAGACGTTTCCTCACTCTCTGCCCGTGTCAGCCCCGTGCCCCGGGGGGCGGCCGGACCGGGTGGCTCCGGAGCCGCGAGGCCGGGGGCTGTGGGGCCGGGCCGGGGGCTGTGGGACCCGGGGCTGTGGGGCTGTGGGGCCGGGCCGGGGGCTGCGGGCGGGCGGCCCTGCGGAGCTCGGCGGAGCCAATGGCGCTGCCGGGGAGGAGCCGCGGCCCCGGCCCGGCCCCGCCCGCCGCCCCCCGCCGCACTCGGCCTGGGCTCGGCGGAGCGGCGGGAGCTGCGGCTGCGGCGGCCCCGGAGCGCGGGGCAGCGGCGCCGGCGCCCGGCTGGAGCGGCCCCGCCGCGCCCGAGGCACCGGCCCTGGAGGCGCTGGACATCGGCCCCGCAGGCAGCGGCCGGACCCGAAGGTAGCGGGCAGCGACCCGCCGGCTCCGCGGGGGTGGCTGCGGGGATCTGTTGATGGGAGTTGCAGGAAAGTTTGCAGAGGCAGCGGAGGCTGCTCGCAGCGGTGTCGGTGCGGGCGATGGGAGGCGGTCCGGTGCCTGCTGGGACTGACTGACTGACCGACTGCCGGCGCAGTTCGGGCGATGCCAGCGCTGCTGCGGATGGAGCCGGGATGCGGGCTCGCCCCCGGGATGCTGTGCCCCCTGTGCCGCCCCGCAGCCCCGGCGGTGACCGGCGCTCGCCCTGCCAGCGCTCCAGCCCCGCCGATCCCCGGCTGCTTTCCCGGCGGAGTTTTAGGGAATGCTGCATCCACCTGTGAGGCGGCGGGCGGAGCAGGCAGGCCTGGGGGTGCAGGACCCTGGGGAAGGAGCCCCTGTGCTGGTGCTGCTGCGGGTGCAGCTCGGGCTGCTCTGCCTGGGTGAGCTCCGCATCGGCGGCCCCACGGCCCGGCGGCGGAACGGGAGCTCCCGGGGCTCTTGGGGTGCGATCAGAGATGTCTGCAGATGCAGGAAAACAGGGCTGTTCTCTGCGTTGTTTGGGAAGTTGGGAGAACTTCCTGAGGCAGCAGGGCGGCTGCAGGGAGGCCGGGGCTGCCGTCCCTGGGGACAGCCGGGCCGGCTGAGGGGATGGGGCCGTGAGGCCGGGGGGGCTGCCGGGCCCCACGTGTTGCGCTGGGGGTGTCCGGGGGTCAGAGCCCGGCCAAAGCTGGCCCTGGCGCAGCGAGAGTGAAATGACCCCTGGTTCGGGCTGTGGGAAGGGTCTCTGGGGCTGCCCCCTGAGCGGATTGCCAGCGGTTCGTGTTCCTCAGTGAGTGGCACCAGTGCCTCCCTGGCTCCTGACCCCAGTCATGCTTGGGTGCCTGTCCTTGGGACACCCACACGCTCCTCTGAACCTCCCGTGGTGCTGAAGTGGACTGAGTGCGTGGTGTTTGGTGAAGAACACGATTTGCAGAGCGTTGAGTTAAAACCCATCAGTTTGCGTTTTCTGCGTGAGGTTGTGCTGTTTGCTCTTGCACGTGCTGTCCCTCTGCAAAACACAGCCGGGGAGGTGAGAGGTGAGCAGGGCATGCTCTTGGCCAGGAGGGAGATGCTGGACAGAGGAGCTTCAGTTTTGACTTCCTCCTCATCCCACAGAAAAGGGATAACGAACTGAAGCACTGCCTGACACTTACTGCACTGTGCTGTGGGGCAGCGAGTAGCAGGGACCTGATAAACAATAAGAGGTGTTTTGCTAAAGGTTCTAGACAGTGACTCATCTGCTGTAGGAAGGGACAGGAAGGAGGGGCAGCACGGGAGCTTTCTAGAGTACAAATGGGTCGTTCCCCCTGATTTTATCAGAAGCAGGAGCTTGGGAATCCTTTATTACTCTCAGAACAGTGTGGTCTTTCCCCCTGATTTTATCAAAAGCAGGAGCTTGGGAATCCTTTATTACTCTCAGAACAGTGTGGTCTTTCCCCCTGATTTTATCAGAAGCAGGAGCTTGGGAATCCTTTATTACTCTCAGAATAGTGCAAACCTGTAAGTTATTAACCTCCTGATGCAAGTGTCCCTGTACCAGCACCTCCTGCATCCCTGTCCCTGGGGAAGATCCTGACATTGGGTCACATGCTGGGGTGGGACAGTTTCAAAATTTGAGGTGATTTTCAGGCCTCACAATTGATTTTATCTGACCATTTTTATTCACTTGTGAGTTTCTTCGAGTAATTGATCCTAGTCTGTACATTTCACCATGGTTCTGCGTGTGCCTGCCTGCCTGGGGTGTTTCAGAAGTCATTTTCCTTGCCTCTGAGCTGCTCAGTCTTAACTTTTCTTCTTCATCCAGTCTTCCTCCCTCGGGCTTTTCTGCCTTTTCCTGCCCTGGCCAGCACAGAGGAGGTGCAGTGCTGCTGCCTTTCACTTTTCCAGGTGTGCTGCACCTCCCCAGCTATCATCAGCGCTGCTGACTGCCCTCACTTGAAAAGTGTCTGTATAAGGAGCTGTTTTTGCTGATATTTGCCTGGATTTGTGTTGTTTGCAGAGGAATTGGTGCAGCCCGTTGGTCCTTGCTGACTGAGCACCTTGCTCACAGCTGGCTTCCTCTCTCTGGGGATTTATGGCTCCTGCACCACCTCTCTTCATTTGCTGGGGATTTACCTGGGAATGCTGATGTCTGGTCAGGTCTGGGGGTGGATTTAATTTCTCCCTGCAGGGAGGGAGGGAGGGAAGAACCCCAAAAAACAGACAGCCCTCATGTTAGTGGTTAAAGCAGACAACAACAGTGGGGGTTTGCAAGAATTATTCCTTTGCAAGAAGCAACTTCTTACCAAAAGTTGGCATATTTTTGAGAATTCAGAGTCTCTAATCATGCTCTTTACCATTGCAAGGTGTTCTTTCAAGTTTAGGCAGGCTCTTCAAACCATCTTGGGAATGGCTGTGGGGTGTGGGGCTGGTCCTTGCACTGCTGCCCTGGGCTCTTTGGGATCTGGGGTTCTCACTTTATCTGGGTTAAGCTCCCAAGGAAAGAGGTGTGACTTGAGATCCAGAACTGGTTTGAGAGATCAGAACTGGGCCAATTTCTAGGCCAGAATGGGGCTCTGGGTGTCCCAAGGGCAGATTTAGGCACAGAAACAGTTGAAGGTCGAGGTTCCCACCTCCCTTCCTTGCACAGGTGCCTTCCTGTGCTGAACACAGAGGGGGTTATGTCCCTGACAGGGCAGGTAGCAGGACATATGGCAGGACACAACCTTCTTACTCCTTTCAAAGCCTGAAAAACACCCCTTGCTGAGAAGTGCTGGAGCTGTGAAATGCACGTGGGGCTGCCCCCAGCAATAGCAGCAGCCTGGGGGAATGGAGAGAAAGCTTTTCTCCATGCCCTACCACCTCACCCTCTGAAGTTCACAGTGTCTGCATCCCCCAGAGGAGGATTTAACAGCACCAGGCTTTGCTGTAACCCTCAGGCACCGTGGGGATGAGCCTGGGTGGAGAAATGGCTGAATGGGACGGTGCTTCCTTGCTCTTTCAGTTTCCTTGTGATTTTCTGCTTGCCTTGTTGGTACCACACTGCACACCCCCTGCCCTCCTGGGTGTCAGGGAGTGTGCAGGTTTGGGGCACCACTGATGCCCAAAGGCTGCCCTGCTCTGTCCTGCAGCAAGCTTGAGAGGTTAAATATAAAAATAAATATAAATATACACCTTTTACATTTATATATATACACCTTTATATATATATATATATATACACACACCATTTACATATATATATATCTATTATATATACACCTTTTATATATATATATACCTTTTATATATATATACACATATTTTTATATATATACACACACCTTTTTATATATATATATACACCTTTTTATATATATACACCTTATATATACCTTATATATTTTTATATATTTATATATATATAAATATATATATTTTTATATTTTTATAAATATATATATATTTTATATTTATATATATATGTATATTTATATATTTTATATATATATACCTTATATATATATATATGTAGTTAAAGTAGGTTTAGTTAAGATATATAGGAGTACCTTTGTGAGAACATTTAAAAAGTTGAGAGATATTAAATACATATTTTTTCTGAGCTGTATGCAAGAAAACAAAGGGTTTTCCAGGCTGGCTCGTGCCTGCTCAGCCTGGCTCGTACACAAGAGCCTTTGGGTCTGTGTGTTTCTGGTCACCTTGCAGCAGGCACAGGCTGCTGTGGTTTCTGTTCTCCCTTTGCACCCTGTTCTGCTGACACCTGCGTTTTCCTGGGCCTGGAGGTGTGAATGCTTTACCTGGCAGCACCTCCTGCTCCTGCAGAGCAGAAGATGGCTTTTTGCAGGGAGCCAGGGGGAGCCGTGCCACTCGCTTCTTCCTTATTAACTAGAAAGGAATAAAGTTGCAGAGGGATCAGATTTTTGAGAAAGACCCAGAGTTCCAAAATGCTCCCAGAGGATAGATCCCTAATTACTCTCTAATTGCATTAGAGTTTAATTTGTTGTTGTTTTTACTGTAATGTTCCCATTTTCCTCGACAGTTTGCTCTGTTTCATTAACTGGAAGTGGCTGGAGATGAATATTTGCAATATCAAAACTTGCCTGTTGTGCAATGCTTGACAGGTTTTAGACCTTTATTGTGCTGTCAGGGGCCTGGGACTCAAACCTCAGGTGCAGCACTCACCCAATGACTGCATTTTGCCTACACATGCAGGTTTTGGGACAAAAACTCTCCTGGGAGTTTTGGTGTCTGTCCTGCTTCCAGGAGACATGGAAAAAGCTGAGCTGAGCTGTCCCCAGAGCAGCTCACGGGCAGCTGCTCTTCAAAAGGCTTGTTTAATCCATTTCTCCTGAGCACAGCGGGGAGCTGGTCTGGAAATGAGTTTGGGAAGCTTCAAAAAGGGTTCTTCAGGAGCTTCATTTAGAAAGCAATAGGGGAGAAGGATATTGCTGCTCTTAATTCTGAAGGAGAAATATATTTACTTTGCCTTGTTTAAAGGGAAATGGTGTAGAAGGTATGGTGAAGCTTAGACCTGCTTTTTGCCAATGCATCTTTGTTGGTGAAACAAATCCTGAAGGTGGGAGAGTATAAATAAACCTTTCCAGTTTGTGACACCCTAGAGGTGTCACTTTGATCTACTTGCTTATATATCCCATCCATGTTATTTGTGTGTGCCACAAAGGGCACCTGAGCCCACTGCCCGTGAGCTGGGTGTGATGGAGCTGCACCCACAGCTCTCAGAAAGTGACAGGAACCATGAGGAGCTGCACTGTGAACTCAAAACTGCTCCTAAATTTGATCCAGCCGCTTAAAAACAGTGGGTGGACCTGGTGGTGAAGTGAGACGTTGGTATTTAAAGCTTGGAGGATGCAGCCAGAGACATGACACCCAGCAGTGAGCTGTGAAGGTGAGACATGCTCTGCTTTCGAAATTCACCGAGAAAACGGGAAAAGCTTGGAGGGCTGGATCTGCAGCACCTGGAGTGGCTTGTCAGAAACCCCCAGGAACGGGGTGGAATTGAACACCCACGGCCTTTGAAACCATAAATTAGTGGGTTAAAGCTGCTGCTGTGCAGAGTGCTGTGCAAGCCCCTCTATTATTTGATATACAATGAGCACATGTGAGCTGATTGTGTTAGAGGCAGAAGCTGTTGTGGCCTGGCTGTGTGAGCAGGGTTTCTCAGGCTGGCAGTTCCCTGCTCTCAGCTGTAACCCTGGATCTCAGGACACTGGGGATGCCACCTCTGAGCTTCAGTCTTGGCTTCAGTGACAGCACCGAAGCCAGAGTTTAGTTTGACTTAAAATGAAAACTAATTAATCAATTCCGTGTTTTCCACCCCGCAGTGTCACTAGTGAAAGCATCAAGATGATAACTGTGGGTTCAACTGCTCGTTTGGAAATCCTGAGCAATTAGACAAGTTTATGACAATATTATTTCCTGCCACCAGAGATGATCCACAATAGTACTAATTGTAGCAATAATTAATCTGTCTAATTTTCAAGCACGCAGCTGTAGTTCATGGTAGTCTGGCAGGGGCAGGAGTCACACAGAGTGTGGGGACCCATTATTTTCTCTGTTTAATTTATCAGTGCACTTTGAGCTTGTTGTGCTTTTTGAGGAGGTGCTGGGCTGCTCCCAGCAGATTTGGGAACGGGAATGAGGACAGAGGGATGTGAGGAGCCCTTCATAGTGCTCTGCCCTGACACTGGGTTAGGCAGGACCTTGCAAAGCAGCTGGGCTGGTTTTGGCTTTGCAGAACATACAAGGAGCATTTTTGAGCCCTTTTTCCTCCTAGCCAGACCATGAGGCTGGCAGCCACGGGTGCAGGATAATCTACAAACTCCACTTAAAAAACTGATGGTATATGAAACACATTAATTTGTTTTAATGCCTTTCTGTTGCTTCTGAGTATCACAGGGGATGCCTAATAAATACTGTAAGAATTGGAGTCCCCAGACTATGCAGGGAAAGGGAGACCTTTCCAAACCTATGAGTCAGAGCTGCTCTCTGAAAGGAGCAGCCAGTGCCCAGCTCCAGCCCTTCTGCAGTTTAATTTCTCACAGAAATAGAACAATTTGCATTTCTGGGGACCCTTTGGCACACGGGGCTGGAGCACTGCAGTGGGCATTGATGAACCATTGCTCATCTATTGGTAAGGGACAGAATGGTGGTTTTTTTTCCAGAGTTATCTGAGTGGCTTGTTGAGATGCTCCCAAGGAAGACAGGCCTGACATAAAACTCATAAAATAAAAAGCATAAAACAAAAAACTTATAAAACATAAAGCAAAAGCCCAGCATGCTTTTGTTTAGTGTGGCTGAGAGTGGGAGATGTTCCTGCTTCTTAGAAGAAAGCAAATGTAAACAAAAGGAGGGGTTTGTGTTTTTCTTTTTCTTAAAGCAAAGATGGGCAAAGATAAAGAAAGTGCTGTAGGAAGGATGTAAATGTTTTATGTTTTACTTAAGATAAAGCTCCTTGTTTGCTGGTGCTCACAAAGCTAATAGACAGATTACATGATGATAAGAAGGAGTTTAATGAAATGTGCCGATACCCTTTAGAGGATGTGGAGTTTGGATGTGCAGTTTAATGAGGCCAGAGGTTTAGCTGCTCTGTGCTAACTCTGGAAACATTTGCATTCCTGGTGTCTTGTTTCTAAATCATTTCACTGATGCCAAGAAGCTGTGCTGTAGCAGGGAGCTGTGGCTGGAGGGAGCAGAGTCCATCGCTCAGCGCGGGCAGGGAGGGTTCCTGGCTGGAGTTTCTCACTGCCTTGGTGGCCCTCGAGCTCCTGTAAATCCTCACCAGGTGGCAGCCAGTGAGCCATCTCTGTTGGCAGCACAGGGTGGGAGAGGAGCCATCCTGGGGATGGAGAGCAGCTCAGCCCACCTGCTGCACCAAAACTCGTGGGTGACCCGGAGCATCTCTGCCTCTGGTTAAAGTCTGCTGGGCAGGGAGCATTTAGAGCTGTCAGCAGTGACAGCAAACTCATCTGGGGTTAGTGCTGCTGAGCCTGATTGTGGTTTTGGGATGAGGTGCTTTAGCTTAGCCAGCCAGCCAAGCATGCAGCCTTTTATCAGGGATCCAGAATTAAAATAATCCCCCATCAGCGATGGACAGATTTGTTCTCTGGAGGCTTCTTCTAAGTCTGTTGCCACCTTACATGGCTTTTCCTCTTGGGTTTCTGAGCTGAAGCTGATGGGGACTGACAAGCCCTGATTATGCAAAGTACCAGAGGCAACGGGCTGCCTGCATGGGATTCACTTTCTGCCATTTTCTGTGGTATTAGGGAGCCATGGAAAAATAGGTCCTGCTTACCCAAAAATGAATGAGTGGTCCTGGCAGGTCTGGGCTGGGCAGCACTGACCCAGCCAGAGGGGTGCCCCAGCCTGTCTGTGCCCACACTCAGCCAGTGCTGAGGCTATTTATGTGTCTTTTTGTGAGAAGCCACCGTTTCCATGGCAACGGGGAGCATCTCATGGTAGCCCTGGCTGTGGTGTGTGAGCCCGCGCTGTGCCCTGACACCCGCCAGGGTCCCTGGGCAGCCCGGGGGCTGCGGCCGCCCTGCTCACCCAGAGCTGCCAAAAACACCCCTGGTGGTGGTGGGATGGGAGCAAGAGTGATGCCAGGGTTTTGTGTCGTGACCCAAGACATTCCTCTGGGTGATTTGAGACCCTGGCACAGAGTCAAAACCAGCTGTGCCTTCCATCTTAGCCCATGGAAACAATTACCAACTTTGTGTGAAGGTTTACAAGCCACAAGATTTTGACTAGAATGATAGTGAATTTGTCACTGAGTGAAAAAGTAGAATTTTGGGGATTTAGAATGGGGGTTCAGGAAGCAAGATGGAGGGATCGGGGTGTGTCCTGTCCTCCTTCTTCTTGTCCTCCATCTTCTGCTGTGATGGTTTAGACATGGTTTAGACACTTTTGGATTGGTTTAGAGCAGAGACAGACTGTCTAACATAGGTGATAGGTATTGGAAAATAATTGTAAATAAAGTACAGGTAGTTTTTAGTATAAAAAGCCAACACCACCCCAAGGGCAGGGACTGCGCCACAACCCAACCTGCTGGACGGATCTCAGCAGGTCAGAGAAAGAATGGAATAGATAAGAGAAATTAACCTTGAAAAGCAGAACCAACAAATCTCGACTTTTTCAGTCGTGGGGCTGGGAAAAAAAGACTTCTAGTACCTCAGAAAGTCATCTCAACCACAGAAACCCAAGAGTTACTCCCCTCTGACTCCAGCAGCCCCTCTATCTCTGCAAATCCTGCTCAGGTCTGTTTTGATGCTTATTTCAGGAGGTTTCTGGGCTGTCCCCTGTGCTAAGGGTTGAGCTGTGCCACCTGGCCATGCTGAAGTGAGTGACAGAGCCCTGTGCTTGAAGTGTGCTGGGCAGAGAGTCCTGCAGCACAAAATCTGATTGCTCTGCCTTGAGTTCCTGCAAACTGTATTAAAGCAGTCACAATATATCAATCTCTTTTTTTTTAAAATGTATTTTTATTCAAATCAGCACATGTTTGCAATTAAACCCTGCTACATGATGTAGTGTGAATAATTAGAAAAATTCATGTGCTTAATGAATTTGTAGGGAGGGAATGATGCTGCTCCCAGAATTGCAGCGTGGCTCCCTCTAAACTTGGAAACTTGGCAGTGCCCTTCCCTCATGTCCCCTGAGGCATTTGGGGCATGGAGGGCTTGTCTCCACTGATCTGTCCTTTGCTCTCCGCTTCTGTAATTTCTGTTGCTTGCCTTTTGTTCCCCTTCAAACAGGCAGGTCAAAAAGTCACCAGCTGGATTTTAGTGCCATAATCAGGTGGGTGCTGTGGTGCAGGTGGGGGATGCAGAGGCACACCTGGAGATGTGACCCTGCTGCTGTTCTGCCTGGAGGAAAATTATTGTAAATAAAGCACACATAGTTTATAATAGGGTATTGCCTGTCTGCCACAGAGCCCTCCTTCTCCTGATGTGCTCATCAGGCTGTTTCCTTGCTGGATTCAGTTTATATAAATGGCACCTTGATGGTTAGGTGAGGAGATGGGAACATCTGGCTGTCCTTTGCTCTCTGCTTCTGTGTTCCTGTAATTTCTGTTGCTCGCCTTTTGTTCCCCTTCGAACAGGCAGGTCAAAAAGTCACCAGCTGCATTTTAGTGCCATAAGCTGAGTCTCCTTCTGCTCCCCATCAGTGGGTGCTGTGGTGCAGGTGGGGGATGCAGAGGCACCCCTGGAGATGTGACTCTGCTGCTGTTCTACCTGGAGGAAAATTATTGTAAATAAAGTACACATAGTTTGTAATAGGGTATTTCCCTGGCTTCCCTCTTCCACAGAGCCCTCCTTCTCCTGATGTGCTCATCAGGCTGTTTCCTGACTGGGTTCAGTTTATACAAATGGCACCTTGATGGTTAGGTGAGGAGATGGGAACATCTGGCAGCTTTCCCCCTAGCCCAGAGCTCGTGAGTGTTGGGAATTCAGTGAGACATCGTGGCAGCTTCCTCCCCACAGTAGCATGAAAGCTGAGAGGCTCTTTTCAAAAACACCATCTCTCTCCATTGTTGTGTAACTGTACTTTTCTTAGTCCTGGCAAACACAGAATCCCACAATGGTTTGGGTTAGAAAAGACCTGAAAATCACTTTGTTCCAATTCCCCTGTGCAGACACCTTCCACTAGTTTAGGTTTCTCCAAGGGTCATCCTGCCTGGCTCCCTTGGGCATTTCTATCAAGAAACCCAGCAAATGAGCAGCTTGCCCGCTTACACTGGGGGAAAATCATGTGGAGTGAGGATTTGGGGTGAGCCTGATGTGCACTGAGGCTGTGTCTCCCCCTTGTTGTTCTCCACAACCTCTCCTCTCCGTGCTGCCACATGCAGCAGCCACGTGCAGGATCTCTCCTGCTCCCCAGCTCGTGCCACACACAATCTTGTTCTGATTTTCAGGGCTCCAATAAAGCGTGTCCAAATGCATCAAAGGCTCAGTGCAGAAGTGAAGCAAATTGACTCTGTGGAGGATTTAGGGAGTGGAGGGAGTTGGGATAAACCCCAAACCAAGCAAGAACTGCAGGGAAGGTGAAGCATGGTGGAGACAGCAGATGTTCAGCACAGCTGGAGGGACGTGGAACATCTTGGTTTGGCAGGAGAATGGGAAAAATTAAAAATAGCACACACATCCTCTGGAGATGTGGCTGGTAGGGAGCTCTTTGTGGACACACTGCCATGACCTGTGGGACACAGGATTATCTGGGCTCTGTTATTGCCCTGTTCCACCTCTTTGGGACTGTGGAGGGACAGCAAAGAAATTCAGGTGCTGGTACATGGCTGTGAATTTGGGCTCTTGCACCAGCTCAGGTGGGCTGCAGAGCTCTGCCATCACCACGCATGGCCTCTCCTGTCCTGTCCTGTCTGCAGCACAGAATTGGCCCAGGCTGCCCCATCCCAGCCCCTTTCCTGGCTGCTGTGGCCTCCAGCACCCAAAATGTCTCCAGGCAATAAAAATAGGAGGAGAACTGCACTTCTGGAACAGGCTCAGCCATTGTCTTGTCGTGCTGGGAAATCAGGCACTTCAAAAGGCAGTTTTGCATTTCTTCAGATGCCTCGATGTAAGTGCAGTGACAGAGTTGCTCAAAGCACATTAATTATTAGTAAAGGCTTTTTTTCTTTTTATTGCAAGACAAATTAAACAACAGACAAAAACAGGAGGTGTTACATGAGATGTTAATCCATGGGAGAGTGGCAGCAGCAAAAGCCACAAATAATTCATAACATGAAAATCAGGACATTTAATTTTTGGCTTGTTGTTTGCTTTTGGCATTCCTGCACATGCTCAGTTGCTGCTTCTGTTGTGCTCTGGTGTGGAGATTTTGGAGGCTGTTAATTTTGGAAAAAGTGATTGTAGGCCTTCAAGAGTAAATCGGGTAAGAGATCATATTTTTCTTCTCTCCTCTTGACTGGAGAAAACCAAATTGCTGAACCCTGTGTTTTCTGTGGCGCTCCTTGTCCTCGATTGGGCAATAGAAAAAATGAATGTGTACAGGAATTCCAGGGCACTTCCAGCACTCTCCTGTGTGACAGGGACACATTTAGCATGTGACCTCACCTGGAGGGATTCAGCTGGTGCACAGCATTTCCTTAGAAAGGAATTTGGCTTTGCACATGTCTCTGATGTCAGCTGTGAGTTGCTGTCCTCTAAAATTTAGTGCACCTTAGTTAGCACCTTCCTGGACATTGCCAAAACCTGGCGTCAGGGTGATGAAATTGATTTTTCATTGAGCTGTTCCAGTCACTGAAAGTGCTGAGGAGAATTGCAAGCATATGGCACAAGGTGCTGCAGACGAGGTCTCTGTGACACTCTGAGCCATTCCTGGAGATGCTGAGCTGACGTTTGCAGGGCCATGGATCTGGGGCAGGGAGGGAATTTGTCGCTGGAGTGCCATAAGAGACCCCACAAAGCCATTGTCAGTTTTGGGACAGGCCCCATCTGAGTAGGAGGACACCAGGAGTTTCAGATTTTAATACCTCAAATGCTTTTGCTCAGCATGACCATCTGTGTCCCAGTGCTAAGGTTATGAACCCCATGTTAGCTCTTCAATTCTCAGCAAGAAAAGTCTCTGAGAGTGTTCAGGGACATGTCCCACCCTGCTCAGCCCTTGAATGTCCCTCACAGCTGATGGCAAGGACACCCCTCCTTTCCATGCTGCATTTTGACAGATGGACTGTGAGGTGGGATCAGCTGAGGGCTGGTCAGTCCTGGAGCAGTTAGGCATGTGTGGGCAGGGAGAGAGTCACAGTGGTATTAAGTGATTAGAAATACATAAATATTAATTGCTTCTGAACTCCCTTTATCACACTTGCAGGCAGAAGAAGTTAATAAATCACTGCTTGGATTAACCCACAGAAGGGTTAGGCAGGAGAGTCAGAGCTTCTCTCACATGGAACTCTGCTCTGGGTGTGTTATGTGAGGGTCTCCCATTCCAGAGAGACTTTTATTAGGTGATTTCAATATTTACACATGAATGGTGGTGCACAGCAGTCACACCATCAGCAGAACCACCGTGTTCTGCTGGTGCTGAGCCTGTGATGTGAGGGGGACACATCCCACACCTGTGTCAGAACTTGCTGCTTAGAGAAAATGCCTGAGATGCAGCTCCTGGATAAGCCTGTTCAGCCCTTGCTGCTATAAAGGAGGACAGAGGATTCCATTTGAGAAAAATAGACTTTGGCTCTGTTATCAGAGCGCAGAATGCTGAACTAATGCTGAGAAGCTTTTGATTTACTCTGATTTTTGCAATGAGGGTTTGTACTGGCATTGCAGGCTGCATGCAAATGAAGGTGGTGTTACCTGTCTCTGGCTTGGTTGCTGGATTGAGGTTTAATGAGATTCTTTGGTTTGCTTTGTGCCAATCTGTTGGAGTTAAGTGAGATTTCTTCCTCCCACTTTGTTTTGCCTTTGATGCAATTTTGCAACACTGCTTGTATTCCTAAAAGGGTCTTTTGGTGTCTTTGAAAGTTTCTCAATGCAACATCTCTCTGGACAGAGTAAATGAGGTTTAAAACTAAGCAGATAGCAAGAGAAAACAAGGAAATGTCTTTGCAGAATCAAACAAAGAGTGAGTGTAGCAGCAGAGGAGCTCTGAGATCAGTGGTTTTGTCTGGTAAGCCAGAACACCTGAGCAAACCTTTTCCTGGAGCTCAGGCCAGCTGGTCTCTCCAGGCTGGCAGTCTCTGTCAGCTCAGCTGCTTGTTTTCATAAAATAGAAATAACAATGACTGTGGGGTGGCAGGACAGTCGGTTTGGCATCAGCACCTCCAGCTCTGCTGCACAGCCCAGCAGTGACCAACCCTCCTGCACCTGGCTTTGTCTGCTAATGAGATCTCATTGCCTCTTCATTTCCATGTTATTTTTCTTCCCAGTCAGTGGGATGAGCTCTATAAAACCTGTATTATCAGTCTTCATTATGCCTGGGTTTGTTATGATTGTGAATTAATAGATTTTATCTTGGCATTAATGAGAAGGCACCAGCCTCTCTTTTCCCTCTTACTTTGCATAGGAGTTGGTTTTAAATATTCTCGCTATGTAGCTGCTTCTGGTTCTGCTTGGGTTCAGTGTGTTTTAAGCCTGAACTTTCCTGATCCCCCCCTTGATTGTGAGATCATATCTGTGTACCTGCAGTGGCAGAGGAGCAATGTGTTCCTGTGAATCAGAGCACTCTGCAAGCTGGTTTTAAAGGTGCAAGTGTCCTCCTAGAAAGTTCTGGGGAGCACATAAATATTTAAACAGCTGCTGGGGAACAGCACAGCCCAGTAAATCATCCAAACAATTCTCTTCCACATCTAAATCAAGAATTACAACAAAGTGCTCTTCCAGCTGAAAACCACCTTCCTCCAGGTTGTGTTGCTGTTTGCCTTCTCTATAAAAGCTTTTATAAGCTCTTTTACTGTTGTATAACAAATGGCCAAGCGTGTTTTGAGCCATGAGGGATCTCTGGCACAGCTGGTTCTGTGCCTGGGATCCTAGACAGGAAAGGTGATGAAGAGCAGCTAAAGCATACAGAAAGGATAATTACAGAAGGCTAAAAAGATAATAATGAAAACTCGTGACTCTTTCCAGAGCCTCGACACAGCTTGACCTTGATTGGCCAATGAGTCAAAACAATTCACATGAAACCAATGAAGCAATCTCCAACCACACTCCAAAGCAGCAAAACACAGGAGAAGCAAATCAGATAATTATTGCTTTCCTTTTTATCTGAGGCTTCTTAGCTTCCCAGGAGCAAAATCCTGGGCAAAGGGATTTTTCTAGAAAATATGACTGTGATAGGGTCTGTGTGTCGCATTTACACCTGCACAACATTGATTTCACTCCCTCATGGTGACAAGAACTGCTTTGGCTCAAGTGTTGCCTTGCCCTTGGCTCTATAGGAGCCTTGTCAGACACATCTGCCTGCGTTCTGTGACTGATTCTGCTTCTTGTCTCTCCTCTCTGTCGTGCACAGATGAAATCCTCTGACATCGACCAAGAATTGTTCACTGAAAGTTACTGCAAGGTGTGCAGTGCTCAGCTGATCTCCGAGTCCCAGCGTGTGGCCCATTATGAGGTAAGATGTTCTTGGTTCCTCACTCCACTGTTTCAGTTCTGCTTGGAAGACTCAGCATTTGAAGAACTGTTTTTACTGTTTGTTTTTCCTGGTTTTCCCTTGTTTTTTGTGTTTTTTTTCCTGTTTTTACACTTACTCTGTCAGTGATGTCACTGCAGCGGTGTCTGCTGCATGTCTGGCTTTTTTTTTCCTTTTGTTTTTTGCCAAGTCAGCCTGCAATTTGATCAGGGCTGAAGGAAGCACAGTTAGCAAGGAGAGCAATTAAGAGTGCAGCAAAAAACAAGCTCAGGTTGTATTAAATGTGCTGCACTGTGGTTTGGTGAGTAGGAATCACTGATTGTGCAGAGAACAGATTAGAATTTGTGAATGTATTTAAGCACTTAAGAGGTAGTGAGCAATGAATAATTAGAAAGGATGGATTATTAGAGACATGTTAGAACAGCAATTAACAGCACTGCATATCTTCAAAACAAACTTAAATACATTCCTATTAAACAAGGAGGAAATTGTGGAGGGATATGATGCTGTAAAATCCTTCAGGGAAGGAAACTCACTGCCTGGGAGTAGATCCTGCCGGGGTGAGAGGATTTTGAACAGAGAGTCTCAGGTTCAAATGCAGAGGAGGTGCAGGGTCACTGTGTGGTGGCTGTGCAGAAGGGACTGTCCTCCCCTGGGAGCATGTGAGGTGCTCCAGAAGTGATGCATGTCTGCATTATCTATAAAACATAGTTTGTATATGGAGAATAAATATATTAACTCTGTCTATTCATAATATATAGTTTGTACATGGAGAATAAAGTATATTAACTCTGTATATTCATAATATATAAAATAGAGATAATACAGATATTTGGATAATATGGAATAATTTTGATAGTCATGGAGGTCTTCTTGAACCTAAACAGTTCTGTGATTCTGTGTGATGAGCTGGGAGATGAGGGATTTCTGCACTCAGGGGAGTGCTTTGCTTCTGGTTTTGGTTACATGGAGACTCCCAGAGTTCCAACAGATGCAGAGTTTGTGCACAGGGACCTGGAAGATGAAGTTACCCCAGGCTTGACTCAAGTGTTTTTCAGTTAATATACGAGGGAGACAATTGTGTGGCCAGCAGAGGATTTGCAGGAACCTTAATGTACATGATCTGAGGATGCTGTGCTGCATTAATTAACAATGGGAACAAGAATGTACGTGTGCTTGTAGGGCACTTTACATGTCTGTTTTGGTGAATTTCTTAGGAGCTCTTCTGTAACTGCTCCTCTGGCTGCCCTCTGTGTGCAGCAGAGATCCCTGGCAACTCTGTGAAGTTGAGGGCTGCAGTTTTAGGGACACCTTCCAGATCTGATACTGGGCAGTGTGGATGCCAAATTTTGCCTGCAGGAGGCAGGAGCAGCTCCTGGTGAGCCTCAGGGTGCTCAGCCAATCTCGTCTTCTCCGCGCCTGTCACTGTAGGTATGAGCTGAATCATTAATTCATAGCAGATGTTTTTGAAATCTGGAAAACAGCGCTGTTTTCTGTTGTATATTTTAGTGCGAGGTGTTGTGCTCGTTTGTCATCCGCTGTGAAATCCCAGCAGACGCTGAGATGTTGGGCACAATAATGTCATTCCCAAACCTTGCTGCTGGGTTACATAACACAGAGAGGAGGAGGCTTGGAGTGAGTTTGGAGTTGTCTTGGTTTGGAAAGACAGGTGCTTGCTAAGGAAGGCAGGAGCAGGAGCCTCCCCTGAAATGGAGAAAAGGAACCCCCTTCCCCTCTCCAGATTGCTATAAATTTTAAATTAAGGGGCTCTCAGGCAACAAAAATTATGGGAGCAGGAAAATAAGTTTTAATAGGGAGGAAAATAAGAGGATAAAATAAACAATGCAGTAAACTAAAACTGACAAAGTCAGAACCCAGCCTGACACCCTGTGGGTCAGGGTGTTGGCAGCAGTGCCATTGGAATTGTGGCTCAGCCCTCCTGCAGTGCCAGGGCTGGTTCTGCTGGAACAGGGATCCTGGACAAGGGTGGAGTCTTCCTCTGAAGATCCAGGGGCAGAGGCAGCTGCTGCTCCTCTGGGGAATCCAGCAGAGAAGCCGTGCTGGTGTTCCAGAATCCCCAGATTATATCCAGGCAGGAATGCTTGGCTGGTGTTCCAGAATCTCCAGATTATATCCAGGCAGGAATGCTTGGCTCCTCCCCCTGGGCTCACATCTCCCAATGGGATGCTGTAGTTCTTATCAGCCATGCAGGGACATTCAATGGCCTCTTATCAGCAGATGTCTACCCAGAGAGAGGAGTGGTTGTGGTCACTTAGATAAGGAAAACTGCCCACTTGACAAAAGACAACGGCCATCCAGATGGTAATAAATACATCTTGCCTTGCAATCTAGAACAGCTGTAAAGACTATTTAGGATCCCCTCTGGTGTTCCAGAGGCTGGGAGTGCCTCTGCCCTGTGGCTGTACCATGCTTTGCTGCTCTCAGTGTCCCTTTGGAGCAGCTATTCTGGTCACCACTCCCAAGTATGATTCTCATTCTTGTGGTAACTTTCTGACACCCTGGTGCCAAGAGCCCACAGGCACATGAGAGGCTGGAAACCTGCCCTGAGGTTCTCCAGGGAGGTGGAATTGAGGGCTCCATCCTGCCTGAGACTGCCAGCCCTTGCTGCAGGCCAGTAGTTAATAGCAGGAGTGTAAAATTCACTGCTTCTTTCTAATTATGAAGTAGCTGGTCCCAATTTTCACACCTTTCTTTTTTTTCTTCTTACTTTTAGAAAGTGCTGTATAGTTAAAAACTGATTATTTTCATGGGGGAAATACCAAGTTCAGAAGACTGAATTTTCTGCAAATCTCTTTCCAGGAGCCCTGGGTACCCGTGGGTGCCTGGGCTCTGTCTGGGCTTGTTGTGGTCAGCAGTGCCCTTATCCTTCCTGAGAGAGCTTGGAGAGAAAGGGAATTGATCCACTGCCTCACTAGCGCAGTCAAGTGAGCTCTGCAGCCCTTGTGCCAGGGACTGGAATCTTGGCTCTCTGTGCATGCAAAATAAGACATTTCTCTGTAAGAAAATAGAGGGAAGCAGCCTATGAAAGGGGGACGTTTTTATCTTGCCAAACAGGAATAGTCAGTTCCAATCGCTGTCTCATCTCCTTCTCCAAATCACCAACCAATAACTTTTCTCCTGTGCTACTTTGCCAGGAATAAAAAAATGATTTTATGTCAGTCACGCAGTATTAAGTGATATTATTTCCAAGGGCAAGCGTAGTGGAAAAAATGACAAAAGGATCAGAGTGTTTGCAGCACTTTGTGCTTCCAGCCTGACATACAGCAAATACTGCCTTTATTACATGTGCTTCATGCAACTGTGTCTCTGCCTTTGTCTGATGTGTCTGATGCACCCTGCCTCTCCTTGCCATGCTGCTGGAAGTGCCAGGTCCTGCCCTCCTCTCCAGGGTTCACCCCAGGACAGAGCTGAGCCTTGGGGTATTGATTTGGCTCCCAAATTAAGGAGCCCAGCTCACTCTGCAGTGCTGAGCATCTCCAGGGGCTGCTGCTGGGCAGCTGTGAGTGAGGGATGAGGCAAACCTTACTGTCGGTGCCCAGCAGAGTGTGCATTTGCATATTTTAATTCTGCAAGCAAATTACTGCCTTAATTTGTCCCCTGAAGTATCAGAAAACTCTCTTCTCCCTTCTGTTTCTGGAATGAAGCAGGGAAGTACGGGTGCCTGAGACAATCCCTGGATGCCGAGCATCCCTGAGCTGCCCTGGCTCCCCTTTCCTCCTCGGGAGGAACAAAAGGGAACAGAGTGGCTGTTTGGTGAGGAATCCATGTGCTGCAGGTGCTGGATGGCTGCAGGAGGTGGCCAGACAGAGTTTAGGGAGGGTAGCTCACACCTGAGGGTATTTCATACCTTGTGGTCCAAGGGGTGAACAATGTGCAGTGCTTGCTGCAATGCCATTGAAAGTCTGTGCTGCAGAAATGAGGTTTTTCTTTTCTGTGGCTCTGCATCTTTCCCTCCTCTGGAGCAGGAAGCCTCTTTGGCACTGGATTCCCTCTGGATTACCTGTAATTTAACACTTCCTTGCAGCTCTGTCTTTGAGAGAGGTTGTTTCAATCACTTTGGAGAGCTGCTCTGTAAATTAAAAAGCTAAAACAAAGAGAGCTGAGGTTTCTTAGTTAGCTCTGAGTCCTCATCTCTATGTAGAAGTGTTCACAGCCATTAGGAAGATGTTACCATTTATTTTCATGTTTCCCCTTGAAAATCTTGCAGGAAAATTACCTCATATACAAAGTTGCTCTCAGATTTCACCCTGAGCTGCACATTCATCACCACATTTGCTCCTCAAGCTGCTGTAATGCTCTTCTCCATTTCCTCCATAATCTTTATTGCTTCAGGTGTTCAGAGGGTGCTTTATTTTTCCATTTAAAATGAAGGAAGATGCCAGGTCTGGAGGAAGAGCAGCCCAGGAGGGGCCTGTGGAAGTGTCACCTTATGGGATGCTGCTGGAATGCTTGTGGCGGAGCAGCAGGAGAGGGCAAAGCATATTAAAATTCAAATGCAGAAGGGACTGGGGAGAACAAATCAAGTGCCAGTGCCCCTTGGCTGCTCTCTGGAGCTGTGCACTGTGGAATTTCTCACTCTGTCTCTGGAGCAAAGCAGGCGGGCGGTATCGACAGCCTCATCAGTGCTCCTTGTGTGCACGGGCTGGAGTGGTGCTGGGGTTAATCTGCCTCCAGTTGGGCTCTCCTTGGCTGGAAACGTGTAAAGCAATGGCTTGTCTGAAGGAATAATAAACATTGTTTACTATTGGCACATTAGTGCCTTAAGGATCAAGATGTGTGTGCACAGAGAGGCAATCCTGTGTCTGAAATATTAATGTGCTGCACGGAGCACATACCCTATTTAACAAAATAAATGCTGTGCTAGAAAGCAAGGAGCTGGAATGGTATGTTTCTGCTCCCAGCTCCCTGAGTGAGATGCTGCAAGCATTTCCAGGGTGGAGGATGGAAAGGATGTGCTGTAGCTGAAGGGAAAGGCTGCACAGGGCTGTTGTGTGTCAGTGATCATGGGAGGGAATGTGACATTTGCTGGCCATGATCTGTGATGTGTGTTGCTGCTCACCTGCCATGTTGTCTTGCTGTGGTGGCAGTGATGTGTGAATCCTTCAGAGGATGAAAGAGGAGGGGACACCCTGGCTGTTGTTGCCATCAACAGCTGGAATCTGCTCTGCTGATCACAGGTTTTGGTGGCTGCTCAAACATTGCTGTTACCCTGCAGATGTGCTGGTGTTGGATAGAAGAACCTTGGCTGGAGGAGAAAAAGCTAAAAACTGATAAAGAGGGCATATTTGTGTTGCAGAGATGACAAGGTGCTGCTTTGTTCTTTTGGTGTGCACATGCAGGCCTGGATATTCTTTGGCAGTTTGTGTCATGGTGACAGCCCCAGTTAAAGTGTGCTGAGGAAAACGTGGCCACCCATTGTGTGTGAGGGAGACAGGTGGGTGCCAGGGTTTTAGGGCACAAGGCTCGTGCTTCTCTCTGCATGCAGGGCAGCAGCAGCTGCTGCATCACGCTGGGAGCCACTGGAGATGGGATGGGACTTTACAAGGCTCTATGTTACTGCTTTGTTGTCAACATTAATGGCTGAGCATTATTTTTAATGCACTCCCAGTGTCAAAATCTATTGCTAAACAGCAGTGGTAGCAGAGCAGATGAAGCCCTGTGCACAGCTCCCTTCCCAGGCACCTCTGCACACACAGACCTATTGCTGTCTAAAAATAGCTGAAGTTAAAAGGTCCTTCAGAGCAGCAGTAAAACACACTGGGAAAATGGGACCCCAGGGTTGGCAGTAGTGGGGAGGCATAAGGGATGTCACATTAAAGCTACATGGAATGAAAACAAAGAAAGGTTGCACTGGCTCACCCTGGCCAGCATCCCTGGGAGATGAATCCCTGCAACTCTTGCCCTTCCACAGCATCCCTTGCTGATCCTGCTGCACAGGAGGGCACCTCTCTTTGTTCCAGGTATTCACTCCTGCCTGTATCCATTATTGAAGCTCCCAGCCCGCGTTTGGATCGGGGTTCTGGGTATTTGGCAGCAATCTGCAGCTCTGTGTGTGTTGTGACAGACCCGCCCCCGTGCGCTCGGGCGCTCAGGAGTGACTGGCACTGACGCGGGGATTTGTTCCACACGGATCAAATGGGGATGGAATGGGAACAGCAGCCCTGCTGTGCTGCTGCTGTGGGGCAGCTCATGTGCACTGTGTTTGTGTTAACTCTTCTGTTGCCTGCTGGTAATGGGATGGGGGGCTGTACCCATGCCTCGAATATCAGTCCCCAAGAGTGACCCAGGATGAGCTGCAGGTGAGCAGCAAGAATTTGGCTTGCTGTGTGGAGCCACATTTCTCTTCACAGAGAAAAGCAAGGCAACATTCTTCACAAGGATCTCTGAGATTCACCTCAGACAAAGGGAAAACAAAATTCTCATCACTTGCTGTGCCTGTGTTGTGCCAAAGTGGAATGCAATATGGAGATTTTTTACCCAGAGTTATGATGTTTTGGTTCCTTGGCCTATCAGGGGGTGTGTATGTGTCGGGACTTTTGGGACAGTCACGAGATTCTGTGCAGTGTGTGCAGGGTGAGTACTTGGCAGATTCAGTTTAGATGAACTGCATATAGTATAGTGTAATAAAGTAATTAATAAGTAAATTAATTCTGATATCCATGGAGTCAGATGCATCGCTCTCTCTCCCCTTCATTGGAGTTTGCTTTGATTTACAATATCAAAAGTTCCCACCCTGCTCACTCTATCCCTGCATCCCCTTTCCATTGGCATTTGTACTGAGTCCTGGAATGGGTTGGGTTGGAAAGGACATTTAAGGGTCTGGTCCAACCTCTGCCAAAATCAGGGACACCTTCAGCTCAATCAGGGAGGTGCATTGCCTGGAAAAATCCTGTAATACCAACGGATTAAATGCATGTTTGCATTAGTGTAGATGTAAGTTTTACCTGCAGAAGGAATGTGAGGCACTCAGAAGGGACTAGCAGTGGGTTTAGGGAGGAGCAGGGGCCTGTGGTGGCCCCAGGTGCTGAGCCTGGCTGCTCCTGCCGTGCTGCTCTAAGGAGAGTTATTGCCTCTCCACAGGGTACCCAGCAGTGTGTTGGACAACAGATACTTTGACTACAGTCAAAACCAATAGAGGAAGCAGTAAAGCTAAAGATCACAGCTGACATGGTGATTCCTGAGACAGAAAATTCATGTGTAGGATCCCCACTTGGAGTCAGCCTGGCCATCCAGGTGGAATGATCTAAGGGATAAGCAGATATAAGGAAGTGGAGCTAGTGATTGCTTGGCTGAATAGATCCTCAGTAGTTGCCTTAATGTGTAAACAAATCAATGTCCAAACGAGTAATGTGCCTCTCTTTGCTTTGGAGCAGCTGGTTTGATGGGGGTGCAAATTCAGCTGAGCACTTGGAAATTGCAGGCACATTTCTGTGTGCCCAGGAAGGCAAAGGCATGAGTAGACACTTTTTAAAAAATTAACTCGTGGAGGAAAAAGGGGAAGTTGATAGAAATGACCATAAATTATAAATGAGGCTTTTCAAAAATTACAAAGGGAGAAAAAGGACATTGGCATCCAGCAGTGTCTGGAATAACAGCCGGGGAGTTCAGCTCTGCAGCGAACCACGGGGATCTTGACAATGTTTGTTGTGTGGGTAGTAGAGGCAGAAAAGGGAAGGCATTTGCTGAAAATACTTCTCCTGTCTATTTAAAAAACGCAGAGGATGTTGTTATATCACAGAGGAAGAAATAGATTGGTTCCATTCCAGTAGAAATTTGGAAGAGGTTGTTAGGCAGCGATTACAAATTCCAGAATGATGAAGTTCAGGTCAGCAGGTCCACTAATTCACAAGTGGGTGCTTGAAGTGTGCTGGCCACGTGCTGTGCGCTGTCACTGCTGACCCTGGGGGCATGGGAAGGAGGAGGAAGAGGAGGAAGCAAGCACAGGGCCAGGCATGGCAGTGCCAGGGGTCCTGTACAGGGAATCCAGCTTGGCACAGCTCCTGGGCACAGCAGGACCATGGAACTGGGTTTCTGCACAAAGTTTGGACAACTGGGCCAGCCAAAATAACTTTCTCTCCTTTGATGAGATTACTAGTAGATAATAAAATTGGTATAATCACATGGCTGCGTGTTGCATGGCAATTTAATTAAGAAACTGCCGGCGCACAAAAAAACCAACACAGTGTACACTAAAAGGATTAAAACCCAACCAGTGGCCTTCTGAAAAAGAGTTTAATGCAGAGTAAAAGAAGCTGCAGCCATTTGGGCTGCCACAGTGCCTTCCTTCAATCTCTCACCTGTGTCTCTGCTGGTGCTTGTGCTCCTCAGTGGAGAAGAGGAGCAGGAGAGAAAAGCGAAACTGCCCAAAAGCATAAAGCTGCCAGCACAGGAGGGAGCAAGGATTGATGAAGGGATATATGGGGAATAGGGAAATGAGATTATGTGCTAGCACAGCCTGAGGGAAGCTGCAGAGATAGTTGATTTGAGCCTGATGCCAGCAGACAGGAAGAGGCTCTCACAAGCAAAGTGGTTTAGACTGCTGGATCAGCTGGAATCGTGGTATAAAGAGGGAGCAGGGCCGTGGTGGGGTCTGAGCTCCTCAGCTGTGAGGGGACTCCTCTTGCAGACCCCAGCAGGGATGAGCTGTGTGTGTCTGTGCAGCCTGGAGACCCCTAATGCCTCACCTGGATCAGTGAAGGGAGATGGGTCAGTCCTCCCCAGAGCCCCTGGTGCACCTTTAATTTCAGCATTTTTGTCCTTTCCCAGCCATGCAGCCAAATGCCAGAAAATCTGATTGTACCCTGCTTGTCCTACAGGGGGGAGCTGGTTCCATGCAAGGCCAGGTTGGCTGGGCAGCATGGGGGGCTGGAATTGGATGATCATTAAAGTCCGTTCCAACGTCAAAAATTCCATGTTTCTATGAAGAGATGCTTTGCTTGCTCAAGGCATTAATGCAAATTAAAAAAAAGAATTTTAGCAACATATTTTGTTCTTGCTCAGGGTGGGAAGAGGGATGAGAAGCCCCTCCATCAAACAGGGGGATCAGGGCTGTGTCCCAAACCAGCTCCAGGTCCTGCCAGCTGCCACTGCTCCCAGAGGGACCTCAGTGCCTGCTCCAGGCACAGCGTGCTGCAAAACCCAATTTATGCAAAATCAAATTGCATTTCATAGCACAGTCTTGCTCTGCTCTGCCCTTTTTATGTTTTAGGGTTGAATTTCCAGAACTTTGCTGTCTCTGCCATGATCTTCTGTACTGGAGTAGATTTGATAGAGATAGAAATGATCCATTTATTTACTGTTATTGATGAGTCTCACAATGAGCTTGCAATGCAGAACTCTGCAGCAGCTGTGTGAAAACAGACTGAGCTCCCTGCATAGTCAGGGCTGGTTTTCAAGCCTGCAGTATTAAACCAGACTTAGTGCCTTGAAAAGGTGCTATTCCCACTGGAGACAGGAAAGTGAGATGCCTTGGGCATAACACTTTGTATAAAAGAAATATTCATGGGCACAGAAACCCCTTTATTGCACCCAAAATGAGGTTGTAGTGGCTGTTGGGGCACGAGGCAGCGTGCTCATTCCATGAGTGCTCATTCCATGTAAATCCTGTGGATTTACAGATGTGGCAAGGTTTTGTCTTTCCTAAAGCTTGTGAGATGGGTCAGAATGGGGGCTGGAGCTGCCCTCATCCCAGTTCATCCCAGTTTTCAGGCTCCTGTTTGTGGTTCTTCCACAGGTGCTATTCCCACTAGAGACAGGAAAGTGAGAATGCCTTGAGTATAACCCTTTGCACAAAAGAAATATTCAGGGACACAGAAACCCCCTTATTGCACCCAAAATGAGATTGTGGTGGCTGTTGGAGCCATGAGTGCTCATTCCATGTAAATCCTGTGGATTTACAGATGTGGAAAGGTCTTGTCTTTGCTAAAGCTTGTGGATGCAGTGAGATGGGTCAGAATGGGAGCTGGAGGTGCCCTAATCCCAGTTCCTCCCAGTTCCTCCCAGTTCATCCCAGTTCATCCCAGTACATCCCAGTTTTCTGGCTCCTGTTAGTGGTTTTTCATCTGGACCCCCCCATGTGTCTGGCACTTGCCCTCCTTGCAGGTTTTCAGCAGGGAGAAGATAACAGATTTACAGATGTGGCAAGATTTTGTCTTTCCTAAAGCTTGTGGATGCAGTGAGATGGGTCAGAATGAGAGCTGGAGGTGCCCTCATCCCAGTTCATCCCAGTTCCTACCAGTTCATCCCAGTTTTCTGGCTCCTGTTTGTTGTTCTTCCTCTGGCCCCCCCATGTGTCTGGCACTTGCCCTCCTTGCAGGTTTTCAGCAGGGAGAAGATAACAGATTTACAGATGTGGCAAGATTTTGTCTTTCCTAAAGCTTGTGGATGCTGTGAGATGGGTCAGAATGAGAGCTGGAGGTGCCCTTATCCCAGTTCATCCCAGTTCCTCCCAGTTCATCCCAGTTTTCTGGCTCCTGTTAGTGGTTCTTCCTCTCTGCCACCCCGTGTCTGGCACTTGCCCTCCTCACAGGGTTTCAGCAGGGAGAGAGGATAGCAGATTTACAGATGTGGCAAGATTTTGTCTTTCCTAAAGCTTGTGGATGCTGTGAGATGGGTCAGAATGAGAGCTGGAGGTGCCCTAATCCCAGTTCATCCCAGTTTTCTGGCTCCTGTTAGTGGTTCTTCCTCTCCCCGTGTCTGGCACTTGCCCTCCTCGCAGGGTTTCAGCAGGGAGAGAGGATAACCCTCAGTGCTGTTTGCGAGCAGCACGCTCAGAATAATCACTGTGCTCCTGCCGTGCTCCTGCTGGGGTGTTGGGATGATAAATACACATGTAAATGTAGAAAATGCCAGAGATAAAGTGGATGACAAATGGGCTGTGCTTCCTCTGCTCTGCAGAGGGAAGGAGATGCTCAGCACATACACGCGGAGGCCAGGGATGATTTTAAGCTCCACTTTTATGATCATAAGATAATAAGGTTGCATAAGGAGCTGTGTAGTTTTAAATTATACCAAACACAAGTCATTCCTTTACTTGGCTTTCACCAATCCAAACAATTGCCCCAAGAAAGGTGAGAGGTGTTGTACAGAAGTCTGAAGCTTTGCTGCGTTGTAACTCTGACACCTGGGCACCATTTATGGACCACCTGAGAACCATAAAAATGATTCCTCTTGGCATCTTTGCAGCTTGCACACACCCAGCAACCCCTCCCAGGTTTTTTTGCCCCTCCAAACAGAGCAGGCTGTGGCTGTGTGAGCGTGGGCATGGTGACGTGCTGGATGGAGCCGGGCGAGGGAAGAGCCTCGTGACTCTGGGGAGGATGACTCGAGGGAGGCTGACTGCTCTGCAGGGTGCAGCAAATCCAACTGAAAAACTCTGGCCACGCTGCCTTTGCCCTGTGTTTGACTGGCCCTGTGTGCTGCAGGGCTGAGCATCGCTTCAGGACTGGCGTTGCACCTCTGTCCTGTGCATTTCAAACCTTATTTGTCATTTTATTTTGTCGTTTTCTAATTACGCAGTCGCTGTCTGGGCTGCTCATTTAATAGCTGGAGCTTTGGGGTTTCCTGCACTTAGCTCTGACCATGGAAGGTCACTTTTGCTAAATGCAGCAGGAAGACAAGCTGGGGACAGATATTTGACATTATTTGTCTTGACTGATTTGCTCTGTGGAAAAAATTATTGCACAGTCACATTTCTGCATGCGAATACAAATATAGCTCCCTGCAAATTTAGCTCCAAGTTTATACCACAGGAAAAAGAATGTTCCAGAACATGCTAATGGTAATTTAATATTTTCAAATTGCAGCTCTGTGATGTGGAATTATAACATTACGGTGCTGTTGTTCTCTGGGGCAGTAGGAGAGGGTGATTCAAAGGAAACATTTGCATGGTAACAGCTCCCCATGTGTCTGCTGCCCATATGCTGGGTGCAGTTATTTTGTGGCTGCAGGCTTTTCCCCCCTGCATCTGCTGGAAGACAAGACCTGATGTAAGTCAGGCTTTTGAAGGTTTTTATGTCTGTGCTCCTGCTGTAGAAGCTTTAAAATCTTCCTTTAAGTCTTGCCAGTCCCGAGGATTTGCTTTGGCTGCTGCTGCTGGGGTCACCATGGGAGCTCCTGTCTGTTCTGACCCTCACCTGCCCATGAGCTCCAGCTGTGAAACCTGCTCATGGCTCCCTCACAGGAGATTTTTTTGCCCTTTTAATGTTTTATTACTCTAGAAGTGTAGGCGTTGTGGGTTTGGTCTGTGTGTGTGCCTGTGGTGGTGTCCCAGGATGAGGGAAGAGGTGAGAATCTTGACTCCATGTTTCAGAAGGCTGATTTATTATTTTATGATATATATTATATTAAAAGAAAATTATTATTAAAACTATACTAAAAGAATAGAAGAAAGGATTTCATCAGAAGACTAGCAAGGAAGGGAAAGAATGATAATAAAATCTTGTGACTGACCAGAGAGTCTGAGACAGCTGGACTGTGATTGGCCATTAATTAAAAACAACCACGTGAGACCAATCAAAGATGCACCTGTTGCATTCCAAAGCAGCAGATAATTACTGTTTTTCTTTTCCTCTGAGGCTTCTCAGGAGAAAAAACCCTAATGAAAGGATTTTTCATAAAATGTGTCTCTGACACCACAGGATGCTGCTGTGTCGCTGTCTGAAGCTCAGTAACCCCCACCTTTTAATCTGCCCCCCATGGAAATGGTCTGGTAACAAATGCTGTCCTTCCCTGGCTGTCTGTGACTTGGAGAGGGGCCAGGGTGGGTTATTTCTTCTCCTAATGGCAGGTTTCATCCCACAGCTCATTCCAGCTGGGTGCAGAGCTCTCTGAAAATTCAGAGAAGTGCAAATGCTCCTCACCTGGATCCCTCTGCCTTTCTCCCCAGTGGTGGATATGTGTGTCAGGGGGATGTGAAATCTGACTGTGGGTTGGTGTAGTGAGCACAGCAGCAGAGCCTCTTGCTCCTTGTAACTTCATTTTTGGTTTTTTTTGCGTTCCAGAGTCGGAAGCATGCCAGCAAAGTCCGCCTGTACTACATGCTTCACCCCGTGGATGGAGGCTGCCCGGCCAAAAAGCTGCGCTCAGAAAATGTGGGTACAACCCCAGCCCTGTTTATTCAGCTGCTTTGTGCACCATTGACTCTGGCCTACAACATTCTCTCTTACAGCCACAGCTGATCAGGTGCCCAGAGGTAACATTTAGATTAGCTGAAATGCAAAGTAACTGGAAATAATTTTCAATAAACTGCACAAGAATTATTACGCGCCTCAGCAGCAGTAATTGTGTTTTTAGTTATTTGAATGTTCTTTCATAGGAAAAAAATGTGCTGATAGCAAATACTCAGGGCTTGCTCCATTTCTTCCAATTCTTCCAGACCAGGCTGAGTGTGCTGGTGAGCAGCTGGGGCAGGTGATAGGGGCAATGCCTCCAGGTTGTTGTGCTTTATCCAAAGGCTCCTCGCTCACCTCTGCTCTCAGTCTGCAAGTTTAAAGATTGGCCATTGGCTTCCTCTGCTGTGTTCCAATAAACAAAGGGAGGTGAGGAATTGGACCAGCTCACAGCCATTTGTCAGGCAGTAGATAGGAGGAGGCTGAATTTTTAAGAGATGGCTTCATGGGGAATTATTCATTTGGCTCCTTCCCACGTTCTGCTGCAGTGAGGTTCCCAAACCAGTTCAGTGTGACTGGGGCTGAAAGCTGTTGATATTCAGTGTGATATCTTGTAATTAAAGGGAGAAGCATGCAAGTTTTGCCCAAGGAATCTGAAAGCTCATTTACGTAGTAATTGAACCCTAGTGAACTTTTCTGTTGCACACAGAAAATTGAAACACAGAGAACTTTTCTGTTGCACACAGGCCAACTGCAGATGCAATGTGTCCCTCCACAGCAGGACCTTGCAGTGATTTTATTAACAAAATAAAATATTTTATTTTGTATAATATAAAAATATTAAAATATATTATAAAAAGATATTTATATATTTGTATATATGTCTATATATTTATATAGTTTAAAAATTATATAAATATAATAATTTATATTTTAATATAGTTATATATTTTAAAATATTTATATTTATATATTTATGTATATTTAAAATATATATATAGAAATAGATTTTTAAATATATTCTTTTTATTGTCATTAATAACAGTGTGGGCATTACAATGGACAGGTACATGGAGATTGGAAACAGGGTCCTCTAAGGGGTTTCATTACAAGGAGCCACGTTCTGCATGTGCACCTCATGGGATGTGGAGGACAGAGAACCAATCAAACCTCAAATAAGTCAAATTTGAACTGTTTCCCACTGTTTTTGTGAAAGACAACGTGGAGAAGGAATGTAATTCTGTGTTTGCTGATGCTTTTCCCAAGGGCAGCCCTAGTGGGGGTGGATTAACGTGTCCTCATGTTCTAGGTGAATGCCAGGCTAGGCCAGACCTAAATGCTAAAATTATTTGTGTTGTAAAAATATAGCAGGGAAAATCTGCCAACATTTCCAGCTCAGAGCAGGCCTGTTGCTGATCAGATATTATACAAGCCTTTGCATTTGGAGAGAGCAGAACTATTTAGCATGTCTCTAATGCTGCACAATTGCATCCCTACCACGTGCACAAGCAGTGCAGTGCCCAATCCTAGCAGTGTCACTCAGGCCGTGGCACAGAGACTTTAATGAGCATTAGAAACAACCCATGAAAACCAATTAAATTTCTGTAGAAGCAGCTGCAGCTGAAAAGGGAATATTAGCCCTTTTTTTCATCAAAACTGTTCCATGGCTGGGTGCCATTGGGTTTGTGTTCTGCTGACCACAGAACTAACACCTTGTCCTTCTGCCAGGTGGCAGCAGGAGGGTGAGGATACTGTGAGCAGCTGTGGGTACTCAGTGCAATGGGATTGGAAACAGAATTTGCTTCCTGACCTTTCTGTGAGGCCAAGGGAGGGGTTGGCTGCTGTTTGAGGATTGCAAAAAACCTGTATTTCCAAAACACCCCTGAAGGAGAAGCCTTATACAAGTGGTCTTCCCACGGATTATTCAATTATTGTGCTCTTCATCATTGGTTTGATTTGGTGTGCAGGAGGGGAAAACCCTCATGTCTTCACCTTCCATGAGCTGGTACTTGCTTTTTGCTGGTACCACGACAAAAACAGGCTCCAGAACAGAAATGACCTGAATTTCCTATGGAGCAGCACAGAAAGCAGCTCTTTACAGCAGCACCAAAAATTAATTCAAATTTCAAAGTTACTTTGCAGCACTTTAATGCTGTGGTTTATGCCGCTCTGTTCTAGGGTTTGTATAATCTTTTCTTCTTAGTAAAACTTGGGAAATGAAGACAGCAGATTTGTATCTGTGGAATGAAAATCCTTACTTTTCCTGTGGATTGCTTAAGGAATGGCCTGTGTGAGGATTATGCCTTGTTAACAGGCAGCCAAATAACTGAGGTTAATTCTGTTGGATATATGAGACTGAAGTTTCTAATATCACAAAAAGCAGCCTAATAAATGAGGCTGGAGCAGGGGAGGAGTGGGGATGTCAGTGCTGGGAGACAGATGTAAATCCAGTGCTGTGTTCTGTTGTGTTTCAGTTTGTATGAAGCCAGTGGCTTCTGTGCTGCCTTGCAGTGAAGGTTTGTGAGGTGGGATGGGCTGGAGGAAGCTGCAGAAGCAGAATGTAGAAATATCCCTTGGCAGCAGGGGGTTAAGGAGCTGCTGGTGGATTTACAGACCAGAGCTGTCAGTGCCTGGTGACTCTTTCATTCCTGGGAGTGTTTTGTATTTGCAGGGACCCCCATTGCAGGAAGAATGATGAATCTGACTCCATGTTCTCAGAAGGCTAATTTATTATTTTATGATACTATATTATATTGAAGAATACTAAACTAAAGAATACAGAATAGATACTTAGACAATGCTAAAAAGATAGTGATGAAAATTTGTGACTCTTTCAAAAGTCCCAACACAGCTTGGCACTTATTGGCCAAAGTAAAAACAACCAGAATCCAATAAAACAATCACCTGTGGTAAACAGTTTCCAAACACATTCCAAAGCAGCAAAACAGAGGAGAAGCAAATCAGATAATTATTGTTTTCCTTTTTCTCTGCGGCTTCTCAGCTTCCCAGCAGGAAAATCCTGGACAAAGGGATTTTTCAGAGAATGTGAATGCCACAAGAGTGGAGACTGTGGGTCAGAACACCCCCAGGGAGCAGCCAGCTGCCCCTTGTAGAGCCCTGTGGCCCAGCTGAGCCCTGTGCTTGCAGCACCTGCACAGCCCTGGGTGTCTTTTGTCACCGTGTCATTCAGCAGGTGACAAAAGACACCTGGATCAGCTTCCCCCTGCCCTCTTGGGTTTCAGGTAAAACAGCCCCTGACAAATGAGAAGGCATAATTACCCTTCAGGGCTGCAGCACCTCTGGCTCTGTGCAGGGCTTTGGGTGGTGGAGGAGGGAAGGGAAGTGATGCTGCTGAGGGATGATCCAGACCTAGGGAAATTCTTAACAGAGCCCAAATATCTCGTGTTGGTGTATAAAACTGCTCTAAAAATAAAACCTCTGCATCATAGAGGTCTGTCATGTTTTGGGGACACCCCTGTCCTGCTGGTGGCTGCCACACATGGAGGTGCTGGCCCAGAAACTTGGGTGAACCCAGGTGAGCTGCACAGCCAGCTGTGGGTCAGTGTAAATGGGACCCTGAGGTATTGGAAGGCTCTTTGAGGGGGCTTTAATTTTTTATTTTTAATTGCAGTCTAGCTGAGAAAGTAGGTTGAAAAGGAAAAAGTGTCACTGAAGAGCAGCCCTGGCAGAGGAAGAGACCCTGGTGCATTAACACTGAAGTGTATCAGCTTTTCAAACGAGCTCTGTTGGAGGCTCTTTATGTGTTGCCACTGATGATCAATAGATACTGGAAATTTTCTACTCTGCTCTTAACTTTCAAGTGATTTCCCTTTGAAGGCATAAAATATCTTGAGAGAAAGCTATTTAAAAGAAGTGCAAATTACACTCAGAACAGTACTAAACACCTCTTGAGATTCCTCCCTAAGGTTTGATTTACAGTTATCAACAACAAAAAAGTGATGAAAATCACTCATTTTTCTAAAACTGGATTTTTTGGGGGTGAAAAAATGACCTTCAGTGGTGGATCAGGTGTCCACTCTGTGTTGGGTTCACCCAAGGCTGGTATTGGATCCTGCTGGAGGGACCTGAGAGCTTTCAGACAGTTCATTTATTTCTCCGACCTGCAGAGTGGGTTGTGCCCTCCAGACAGAGTGGGTTGTGCCCTCCAGATGTGTCCCCCCAGATGTTTTGGGGTCTCTTCAAAAAGTGCATCAGGAGGAAGCACCAGTGTTGGATGGCAGGGGAAACTCTGGGTCTGTGTGACTCCCTCAGAGAGAGGAGGAGCAGAGGATGAGGGAAGGGAGGCTCGGGGTGTGCCAGGAGCTCCAGGGCCATGTGGAACAGAGGGACAGGGTGAGGGACATGGGGATGGGCTGAGGGACAGGGTGAGGGACATGGGGACAGGCTGCGGGACAGGCTGATGGGCACAGGGACGTGCTGTGGGACATAGGGACAGGCTGAGGAACACAGGGATAGACTGAGGGATGGGCTGAAGGACACAAGGACAGGCTGAGGGACACAGGGACAGGGTGAGGGACAGGCAAAGGGACACAGAGACAGGCTGAGGGACATAGGAGCAGGATGAAGGACACAGGGACAGGCTGAGCTCACAGTGCACACCAGAGTGGAGGTGTTGGGCAGCTGGAGGTGTCCCCAAGCTGGACACAGCTGGGATGAAGCACAAGCAAGGCTGGGAGAGATGAGGAAGGGAAACCCCTTGGCATGCCAACCTCGATTCCTCCTCCTCTTCCTCTCCTCTCTCTGTGGCTGTGCTCACACACCTCTTTGTTTTGTCTGTGTTTTTGTCTCCACGCAGGGCAGTGATGGTGACTCAGTGGATAAGAACAAATGCTGCACGCTATGTAACATGTCCTTTACCTCAGCAGTGGTGGCAGAATCGCATTACCAAGGGAAAATCCATGCCAAAAGGTTAAAACTGTTGCTAGGGGAACAGCCAGCACTGAAGGCCACAGGTAGGTGCAGAGGGTATGGGGGGGTTGGCCAAAGGGCTGGCTGGGTGTGTGCAGGCAGAAAATGGGAACAAGGTGGAAAGCTGAGCTGGCAGAAGCAGCTATTCATTTGTGTTGCTGTCATAACAACCTTTACAAACTCCTGATGCTCATTACTGTCTGCTTTGTTTATGTAGATTAGGGCTTTATCAGCTGGGACTGGCCCTGGTGCCAGAGCCCTATCTCCAGCTCCACACTTCCAAAGTGTTTTCTCAGTGGAGGACAATGTCTCCACTGGGTGCAGATAGCCAAGCCTGGCTTTAATTATCAGCAGTTTAATTATCAGCCCAACTAATATGTTTAATAAACCTTTGGTGTTGCTGTACAGTACAGAGCATCATCAGCTCTTACCACAGAGGGAAAGCCAGGCTTTAAAAACCCTTTAAAAACCCTTGGATTGATTGTCTCTTGATTTTTGCCCAGATGGGTTTTGTGCTTTCCTCCACAGTGATTCTAGTAATGCAGCCTATTAACTTTCACATTTAAAAAGTCAAATGTTGAAATTGGACAATTTAACCATCTTATTGTTTGCTTAACCATAAAGTCCTTGAAAACCACTAATAATCTGTGAAAAAAAAAAATCCTCTGCGGTTGTGGAAGCAGAAAATGCTTGAACAAATCACTCACCTTTCTCCAGGAAGGATTGCTGGGCTGAGGTCCTGCAGACAGATGTGACCCAGAATTGCTGCCAGTGGCACTTCCCTCAGCACAAAATACAAATGGAGCTGTGTGTGCTGTAGATGTGATTAGATAACAAGGGTTGACACTCTCTGTGTGTGGTTTTGTTGCCTTTTTAACTTCACAGACTGTAGATGCTGATACAGAGAGTATGATTTGTCCTTTGCCAGGGACTTGGAAAGGCAAGGGCTTGCCTTCCAAGGGTGGGCTTGGGAGCTGCTGGCCCCTTTGCCTGAGGGAATGGGGGGAATTGTGTTAGGTGGTGGTTTGGTGGGTTAAACCATGCTGGGGCACCAGTGTGTCTTGTGGAGGAGAAGGTAAAGCCATGGTAGCCAGGAGGAAGGCTCTCACTAAGCTGTCATGGTCATCCCCACCTGGCTCATGTGGGGCTCCTGCAGCTGGCACACAGCTGCCACACAGCTGACATGGACTCAAGCTTGGTGTTTGTGTGTCACAGACATCTTCTCATGAAAAATCCTTTCCTTAGGATTTTTTCCTCCTGAGAAGCTGAGAGGCCTCAGGAACAAAGTGTAAACAATGGTTATCTGCTGCTGTGGAATGCAACAGGTGCATCTGTGATTGGTCTCATGTGGTTGTTTCTAATTAATGGCCAATCACAGTCAGGTGGCTAAGACAGAGAGTCTGGGACAGCCGCCTTTGTTATCATTCCTTTCTATTCTCTTCGTAGCTAGCCTTCTGAGATTAAACCTTTTCTTCTATTTTTTTAGTATAGTTTTAACGTAATATATATCATAAAATAATAAATCAAGCCTTCTGAAATACGGAGTCAGATCTACGTCTCTTCCCTCATTTTAAGACCCCTGTGACCACCCTCACATCAGGGCTTGCTGGATCCCCATCCCTCAGGTTGAGCCTGCCAGCAGCTCCTCCCCTGGCACCACAGGACCTGCCACAAGCCCTGGCACCCCCAGTGAGCTCCAGGTGAGCTGATGTTCACAGCAGTGCTGATCCTGTGTTACACTGACAGCTTGGATTCACCCTTCAGCGCGGGGCCTGGCCAAGGCAGGCATTGCTGAGAGCTGCAGCCTTGCATTGTGGCTTTTGTCTCACTTTTTAATCATCTGGATCAGCCTCACAAGGCTCTAAGTGAGCCATGCTGCCTGCTCTGGGGTAATGGGCTCTTCAGCCACCCTAATCACTGGGAAGGAGCAGCTCAAGGACTCATCAGCTCTTACAGACACTTGATCTGGAAGATGAAGCTGAGCTCAGGAATACATTAATAAGCACCTCCTTGCTCTCCAGGAGTTCTCAGCAGAATGCCCTTTGGACACAGCATTTTTCTGGGCTTCCTACCCAGCAATTTTCACTGGGTTTTTGTCCCAGTCCTCTGTGGCTGGCACTAGGGAGCATTACGTCTCTCAGAGCAGAGACTCCCCTGCTCATGAGTCCTGAGAGCCAGCCAAGCACAGCCCTGAGCGTGCTGGATGCTCCTGGGGAGGAGATTCTGCTGCTGGATATTCTGGGGTTTCTGTCTCATCAGTCCCAAAGAAAATCACATCTATTCTTAGACCCCTTAGGGAGATCCACGTTCTCCTTCACAGTTACCATCCAGATGGAGCACAGATGTCCTGTTCTCTGCTGGTGCTTTCAGGAGAAGAAGTGGCCCAACAGTTGGGTTTCTCACAAACACCATGTCTCATCATGACAGAGAAATAGTTGTGATCTTTCCTGTTCTCTGCTCTACAAGGCTGCAGCCTCAGAGGCTTCATGTCAGCACTGTTGCAGATGAATTTCTCCAGTCATTTCCAGCATCCCCTGTCAGTTTACATCCCATCATCACCATGAGTTATAAACCAAAGGATTGTGGGGAAGATCTGCTGTCTTCATCATCCAAGTGTGAGGACCTGCAGGCATCATTCCAGGAAAGTGGTGGTGCCCCTGTTTGTTCTTTTTAGCTGTCTCTTGGAAAGTCACATTGTGATAATCAAGACATAGGCACGCATTTTAAGTGGAATTCCATTGTTTTCAATAGGCTTTAAATCAAGGCCATTTTGAGAGGAAAACTTGAATGACAGGGAAGATATTAAAAAGAGTCAGATGTGGAGATAAAAGGAAACTCTTCTCCATTCCAAAGCTTTGCAACTTTTCATAAATTACAGAGAGTAAAGACTTTGGGACATCAAAAGGGACTGAGCAAATGGCTTTTTGTTTTGGTGCTAGGATCTCCAGCAGTGGCTGAAGTTTTAGTCCTGGATTTCTGGGATTTCTTCTGGAAAAAAACTGTTTCCCAGTGCCTCCTTGTTGTGGCTCACTTAGTTTCTTGTCCTCAAGCTGAGTTTCAGGAGTGTGCCAATGGAAGAAGTTGGGTGCCATTTAAATCCAGCTTGGAATAAAAAGCTTTGGATGTGAGAAAGAAGTCAAACATTAGTTCATTGCCGGAGTGCTAAAGTGTTTCTAACTTTGTATTTTGCCTCTTGCAGCAAAGTAAGACTTTCTCACTTCCCTCCCACAGCGAAAGGGAACGTAAGGCAGACTGTCATGAGCTATTTAGCATTTTGAAATACTTGAAATAGTCAAACTCGCAGCTTTTATGTTTGTGTTTTAGATGGAGAAACATTTTTAACTTTTGACGTTTCGTGAGTGTTTATTATTAATTTTCATGTCGCTGCTCAGGGAATGATGGCATTTGCTGTTCTGCAGCAGTTATGTAGTGCATATCAAAATGATAAATTCACATTTGTGGAGAAGTCAACTTTCATCTGTTTCTCTGGGAGAATTTGGTAGGCTTGGGATGCTTTCATTAATTGCCAGGCTGGGCTCAGCACACCTTAGGACTGGTGGGGGTTGTCAGTGGGACCTGAGGAATGTGAATTCAAAGAAAATATTTTGGCATTTTGTGAGTGCTAAGAGGAAATCCTTGCCCATGGCAGCCCCCATGTGATGCAGGGACTCTGCTGTGGAGCTGTAGCCCAGGATCCCATGGGAGCCAGCTGTGGATGAGGGCTGGGGTGGGCATGGGGGGCTCTGGTGCCATCCCCTGCAGCAGGAATGCCAAACTCCTGCATGGAATTTGGGGGAGTACAACCCACCAGCCTCATGGAGAGGGGCTCAGAGGCACAGCCAGGGGCTGAGAGCAGAGATGCTCCTGTCAGGTTTCCTTAGTGAGCAGGAACTCTAACTCCTGTGGACATCACCAGCTCCCTGAGCTTCAGCCTGCCTGGTCCCCCTCGGGCAGCAGCGTGCATGGAAACAGGGAGAGAGCTGGCCAAAAGATTGGATAGATTTAACTCTATAGCCTGGGGCTTGTGGAACAGCAAGTCAGAAATGCCGCAGAGCTCCTGGGCTGCTGAAATTGCTGGTTGTTTATAATGCTCCAAACTTCTCTGCAGCTCAGTCTGGCTCCCTGGACTCACCAGGGCTGTTCCAAGTCCCTGTGGCATCACTGGGCTCTGGGCATGGACCCCTTTATGCAGGAACATCAGGAACACATCTGCAAGAAGCCAGCTGTGCTTGCTTCTCATGAGTCAAGCAGGTGCAAAGTCTGTGTAACCCCAGTTTGACCTGGAGATACTGCAATTCCCCAGTTTGCTTCCTAATGACTGTGCTGCCCGCTGGCTTTGCTCTTTGCTCACCCTGGCAGTTCTTCTGCATGCACCTTGGAGGGGCTGGGCTGTGTCTCTCCCTGCTGGAACCAGAGAAAAGACTTTTTTTAGGAGCAAAATCCAGCCAGACCCTGCCTGGAGCAGCTCTTGAGAGGCAGCGTCATCACTGCTGGAACTCTGATACCTTGGCAGTCATCATCAAAAACAATAGAAGGTTATAAACCCCTGGAAATTGATAAGGTTGTAAGTAATGTTATATGTAAGATAGAATTTCCTTGGAGGTGTCCCTTACTGAGCAGGTCAGCAGAAGATTTATAACAATATTAACTTTCCCAAGGCAAGGAGTCAATCACAGTGGGCTTCAGGCATAATTATATGTCTAAATATATCCCTGAGTTGCTGTTCCTGGTGTCAGGCACTGAGGTGGGTTTGGCATTTGCTGCCCTGTGTGCTCATCCGGGCTCAGCTGGATCATCTCCTGATCAAAGACAGCCACCACACACCTCCAAATGTGCCTATTCCAGTACCACGGAGAGAGCAGGTTGTTAATTATTTAAAGAGCAGACATTTCATCTGGAAAAGAAAGGAAAAGGAAAGCCACATAAAAGGGAATTTTTGAATGAAGTGTGATAATTAAGTGCTAGTCATTGTATATTTTTGTGTCCCAGTGTTACCTGAACTTTATTTTACTTCAAACTCTTTTTTTCCATGGGTTTGTGACTTGTATTGTACAAACTTGGGAAACTCTGTTGAATAAAGTGCATTCCATTATATAAAGACTAATCACTCACTTTTCTTTGGCATGATTTGGGGGTCATATTTGTGTCCCTGGATGGGCTTTTGATGAATCTGAAGGAAAATAGAATTAAATTAAGGTTGTGTGTTGCTGGTGCCTGACAGTTCACAATGTGAAGGATGGGACTGACTGTAATTTTTTTTTTCATCTGTGACAGTTTGCAATGACTGTGGCTTTCCCATTCTTTCTGAGACCAAGTAAATTGAAAAATAAAAATCCTGAGATAATGATAAATATGTCTCTCTATCCTGAGAAGGAGATGGCTCTGCATGGTGTATTTATTCTCCACTGATGATTTTTCCTGGGAGTAGCAATTGAAGCAGGATAAGTTTAGCAAATTTAGTCAGAACAGTGATAAGACGTGTAATTGCACTGAGAGCATCCTCCTTCCCAGTTAGTGAAATGCAGAAAGCTGAGGAACAGTCCTGGGCTGTCCTTTCATGATGCTTGTTTTAATGAGAAATGGTAGCTTTCCAAGCAGCATGTCTTGGTCTGGAAAGACAGGTGCCTGCTAAGGAAGGCAGGAGCCTCCCCTGAAATGGAGAAAATGAACCCACTCCCCCTCCAAATTGCTATAAACTTTAAATTAATGGGCTCTCAGGCAACAAAAATTATGGGAGCGGGGAAAAGCAGTTCTTTAGGGAAGAAAAGGATAAAATAAACAATGCAGTAAACTAAACCAACACTGACAGAGTCAGAACACAACCTGACACCCTGTGGGTCAGGGTGTTGGTGGCAGACCCATTGGAATTGTGGCTGCAGCCCTCCTGGAGTAGGGATCCTGTAGAAAGTTGCAGTCTTCCTCTGACTGTTCAGTGGAAGAAGAGGCAGCTGCTGTTCCTCTGGGAAATCCAGCAGAGAAGCCGTGCTGGTGTTCCAGAATCTCCAGATTATATCCAGGCAGGAATGCTTGGCTGGTGTTCCAGAATCCCCAGATTATATCCAGGTAGGAATGCTTGGCTGGTGTTCCAGAATCCCCAGATTATATCCAGGCAGGAATGCTTGGCTGGAGTTCCAGAATCTCCAGATTATATCCAGGCAGGAATGCTTGGCTCCTCCCTCTGGGCTCACATCTCCCAATGGGATGCTGTAGTTCTTACCAGCCATGCAGTGACATTCAATCGCCTCTTATCAGCAGATGTCTCCCCCGAGGGAGGAGTGGATGTGGAAGAGATAAGGAAAACTTCCCATTTGACAGAAGACATACAGATGGTAATAAATACATCTTGCCTTGCAATCTGGGACACAGCACCATCCAAAATATCCACAGGGACCCTGTAATGGCAGCTAACTATTCCCTGTGTCTGCTGTGGGATCTGCCTCAGGCTCTGGCGCTCCTCCGGAGCCCAGCAGAGCTGACGTGTGATGGTGTTCACAGGGGTCTTAGGATGAGGGAAGAGACAAGGATCTGACTCTGTGTTTCAGAAGGCTTGATTTATTATTTTATGATAGATATTATATTAAAACTATACTAAAAGAATAGAAGACAGGATTTAATCAGACGGCTAGCTAAGAATAGAAAAGGAAGAATGATAACAACAGCTTGTGTCTCTGACAGAGAGTCTGAGCCAGCTGGGCTGTGATTGGCCATTAATTAGAAACAACCACATGAGACCAATCACAGATGCACCTGTTGCATTCCACAGCAGCAGATAACCATTGTTTACACTTTGTTCCTGAGGCCTCCCAGCTTCTCAGGAGGAAAAATCCTAAGGAAAAGATTTTTCAGAGAATATGAAGGCTACACTGACGTGTCCCCTTTGCGTGTTGCAGAGGCTGCTCTGGGTCCCCTGAAGCCGGCGCACACGGAGAGCACCGCGGCCGTGCCGCCGCCGCCGCAGCGCCGGGACTCGGACAGGTACTGCCAGCTCTGCACAGCCTGGTTCAACAACCCCCTGATGGCACAGCAGCACTACGAGGGCAAAAAGCACAAGAAGAACGCGGCCAGGGCCGACCTCCTGGAGCAGCTGGGGAAGACCCTGGACCTGGGGGAGCTGCGAGGTGAGGAGCTGGTGATGGAGAGGTGCAGTTTGATTCAGTCCAGGAATGAATTCTGACAAGTACCTGTGATGGTGTGCACAGGGGTTCTTGGACTGGGGAGAGATGAGGATCTGACTCCATGTTTCAGAAGGCTTGAGTTATTATTTTATCATATATATTAAAACTATACTAAAAGAATAGAAGAAAGGATTTCATCAGAAGGCTAGCTAAGAATAGAAAAAAATGGTAATGAAGGTTTGTGGCTTGGGCTCTGTGTCTGAGCCAGCTGGGCTGTGATTGGCCATTAATTAGAAACAACCATATGAGACCAATCACAGATGCACCTGTTGCATTCCACAGCAGCAGATAACCATTGCTTACATTTTGTTCCTGAGGCCTCCCAGCTTCTCAGGAGGAAAAATCCTAAGGAAAGGATTTTCCATAAACGATGTCTGCTACAAGTGCCTGCTTGCTCTGGGCTGTAGGCACAGGGTCACAATCCTATGTGCACACAAGGACTGACTCAGGCAGCTGAGGAAAAAGGACAAGGTTGATTCAGAGCTATGTGCAAGAGCTTTGGTTTGCCAGTGAGGCTTTGCAATAACAGTTTGATGCACCTGGGTCTTCCTCCTTGCTAAATGAAATAATTTTTCTTTAGGTGCTAATGACTGTACAGTATATTGTGCATTTCTTGGTCTCCCATAAACCCTGTAATGGTTATCTTGATCCTCCTGTGCTACCTAGTGTGACTCACAGTGCCATCAATGATTCATGGTGGCTGAGTCACTGCCCGCTGCTGGAAATATGTGGGAATAAAACCTGGGAGGGACAATAACGTGGAAGTGCTCAGTACTTTGAGCTGTGCCAAGCTCAGGAGTGGCTGAGGAATGTCATTAGGTGTAAATAAATCAATTGGGAAGTGTTTTATTCATTTAGCTCCTGGGAGAGTTGAAATTGGAGACCCTCCCTCCCTTGCATTTAGCTGCAAGATCAGAGCAGATGTTGACAGGTGTGCAAAGCAGCCTCTGCAGTGGCCACCACACCATGATACCCAGCCTCACCTGGCCATGTGACATCATTTCTGCCTGCAGGGCAGCAGTGGCAGCAGGACATGTGCTGGGGACACCATCCCCTGCTCCACACTGTCTTTGCTGCCTCAGTTTTCCCTGGATTGCAAAGTCATCTCCTTCCTCTGCATCCCCGGTGGCTTCTCCCATCGCAATTTAAATATTAATTCTATTTTGACTAGTGTGGGAGATGAACATTTGATGCATTGTGTGAGCCTGGAATAGGCAGTGTTAGTTGAAGTACAACATTTCAGCAGCCTTTGATGTTTTGATAATGGCTGTAATAAAATATTTATTGATAAACATGAGTGTATATTTAGAGAAATAAGAATAGAGATATATTTTTGGACAATTGATATTTATAGGAAACAAAAACATTGATTCTTGTCACCAAGTGCTCATCCTGCAATTTTGAAGTCCTATTTTCTTCTAAGAAATAAGAATGAGGAGAGGGGAAAAAAAAAGGAGAAATGAGCATTGTTTCTGCAGTCTGTGTTGAGTTAAAGCTGCAGCACAGGGCACACAGATCCCTTTTCCCTGGCTGGGTGGGATGCAGGGTCCAGCTCACCCTCAGAGCAGTTCTGTGGGGCTTTCCAGCTGTGGCACAGCTGCTTTGGGACCCACCCAGCTGTGTGGCTGACCTGGAACCCCTGAAAGAGGAAGGAATTGGGAATTTTCTTCCTGCACAGCTGCACCTTTTGTCATAGGAAGACAAAACCTGGTGGGTACCAAGCCCCAGATTCCACAGCTCAAAGTGGCCATTGCTCAGGTGGAAGCAGCCCTGGGCTCCATCTGACAGCTCTCACCCTCCCCAGCCTGTCCCAGGCACAGGAGGAATGTCAAATTTCCTCCATCAATTCACATCTCACCATGGCTGGTGTCCCCCATGGCCCAGCTCTCCTGTTCCCTCTCCCAGGCAGGTGGGCTCTGCAGTGGCAGCTGGTTTGGAAGGTTCTGGGGCCATCCAAACCCTGCAACAGGTGCTCTGAATCCCTAAAATAAATCTGAATCCCTAAAAACCCCTGCAACAGGTGCTCTGAGTCCCTAAAATAAATCTGAATCCCTAAAAAACCCTGCAACAGGTGCTCTGAATGCCTGAAATAAAGCACAGCAGCCTCTGCAGGACAGATGGACAAGGGCACAGAGATGATGTCACTTGGAGCCTTTGTGTTCTCAGGTGAATTGGTGGTTCTGCAGATGCACCAGCATCAGGCAATGAGCTGTGTTGCCTTTTTCATCCCAGCTCATAATTTCTTTGTATGCCTTATAAATACCTCTCATTCTGTGCTGTCACTTGTGGTTAGTCAGAAGCTGCTTAACAAGAACTCCCCTGGAATGGGTTTTAATTCATTTCATGCAGGACGACATTAATAACTCGACTTGTTAATATTTTATTTAATGGGGATAGGAGGACATTCAATTTTACATGAATGCATGTCACGCTGCAGGGGAGGCAGTGCTGATGTGTCTGGAGGATGCAGGAGGGGATGTGAACACAGGCAGAGCCCAGAGCTCCCAGTGTGGACTGGTCAGGCTGGGACACCTCATGGCCTGCAGGGCTGAGCTCAGCACTGCTTGGGGAGTTTATAAAACCAGTTTCAGCCAATAGCAGCTTTGATAAACTCCAGTGAGCTCAGACTGTGGTAATTTTTATATCCTGGAAGTGATTGTTGCCCGTGGTCTCATCCTGCTGTTCATTTCAGGCTGGTTTCCTCCTCCATCTCCATCTCCATCCCAGTTCATGGGATCTGCCCAGTTTGGGGCTGCATCTTCCAGCCTGTGGGAAGAGCAGGGACCAGCACAGATTCCACAGGGAGGGGGAGCAGGGTTCCCCCTGGTTCATCTGTGTGAGTAGCCTTGACATGCTGAGGGAGAAAATCATCATCCCCACTTAGGAGCTGCTTTGCTGAAGGCGTATCCACCTACACCAGTAATTAACATTCACTGAGGCTGCTCTTAACGTGCTGCTAAATTGGCTGAGCAGCAGAACCTTATTACCTTAAATTAAAGAATTACCTGTTTCTTAGTTCTCCAGTCCCACTCCTGATGTGGAGATCCTGGTGGGCTCCAAGTTCTGAGGCTGCTGCAATGTGCTGACACCATTCCTGCCCTTCTCATTCCATCCTTCCCATTCCTTCTGAGAGATTCATGTGGCTTCTGATGCCTATTGGTTGAATAAAGGAAAACAGGAGCTGCCAACAGGACAAAGGGCGTGACTGTAAAATCATCACTTCTTCATCAAGAATAAATTCAGTGAGGAGAAAATCCATATGCACATTTGCAAATCGATTTTTTTTGTTCTGTGCCACGTCGTGACACAGAAATACAGAAACTACTTAAATACCTCTGCAGTTGCTGGCTTGTTGTTTTCAAGCACTCATCTGAATGATTTTGGAATATTATTTAAAGATGATTTTCAAGTTGTGCCAAATTCCTGGGTGGGAGATATTATGAGAAAAATGGGGCTGTTGGTGTAGCTGTGCCTAGAGTGCAGAACAAGACAAGGGATTTTTTGAGATCCAAAAAAGGCAGGTCCAGCTGGGGAGGAGTCAGTGTGTTTATTACCTGTGCAGTTAATTATGGTGAGCATGGACTGATGGAATTTGACAATGCCACGCTTTATTTGTTCTGAATGGGTCGTTCTAACAATTTTGGCAAAGAAATAATACTGTAGAGAGCCAGAAGAGACTATTACAAGAAACATTAGGAGTGTGGCTGAGGAGCACAGCAATCCCTGCTAGGAATCTCCAGTGTTTTCAAGCAGAGCCCTTGTTCTGCAGCCAGGAGAGAGCCCAGCAGGTGAGAGAGCTCCTGCTTTGGCTTTTTGGGGCTGCCAGCCTTGACCTTCAGCCAGAGGCTGTGGGAGAGCAGAATCTGTGCTTGGCTGGTTCACTGTGGTGGATAAATCAGAGTGGATCCCTCTGGGGAAAAGAGAGCTCCTAAGTGATCTGGCTGCTGGATGTGCTAACAGGGAATTGCTCTGAATTATGATCACTACCAAAAAGCAGAGGGATAAATGGTGCCTGGAGTGCTTTGTAAGTGTGAGCACAGTGATGGTGCCCTGAGGAGGGTACAGGAGAGATTCAGCACACTCTCAGGAGGGATGAGCCTTTGAACCTGGCTTTTTTCTAAAAATATCCTTTAGGTTTCTCTAATGCTTGAATAGCCTGGCCTGGAAAAGTCAACAGAGGGGTCACTGTAAAGAGAAATGTCTGTGAAAATGGAAATGAAATGTGGGCTCCAAGTACCTTCTAATTAACTAGAAGTTTGCTTGGAGCACAGGTTACTGCTTTTTTTTTCCCCTATTTCTCTCCCTTTCTTCAGTCATTTTCAGTTACTTGTTATTCCTAGCTGCCATTTTGAACAGTCTGTAGCCCAGAGTGTTTCCCTCTGGGCCTCACCACGTGGCACAGGTGGAGCCAAGCCTTAATTAATTAATTAACAATTAATTAATTTTTGGTTTTCTTCACAGGCCTGAAGCGCAGCTACACCTGCAACATCTGCAACGTCACCCTGAACTCCATAGAGCAGTACCATGCACACCTGAAGGGCTCCAAACACCAGACCAAGTGAGTGTCCCTGTGCCTCTCTCTCCCAGGGGCTGCAGTCAGTCTGTCTGTCTGTCTGTCAGGGTGGGATGCTCTGGGACAGTGCTTTGCCCTCCACTCCCTCAGCAGAGGAGCACTGGGGGCTGTGCTAACACAGGTACCAGAGGCACCTCCAGGTGGAGGAATGCAGGGCTGTTGTGTTGTGATTTCAGGGTTTACCTAGAACCTCCCCTGATAATTCCCTGCCAGATGTGTCAGGCACCTCTCCTTCCCCCTCTCAGCACTGTCTGTCAGTCCTGGAATTCCAGAATTGGCAGATCCCAATGATGCCCTCTACCCCTGGGGGTATTGGGCCATCCAGGTGTCCTTTGTCCCTTTGTCCCTCCCCTCCTGTCCCTGCTTGGTGGCTCCCTGCCCCTTCCCTGCCCCTCTCCCCGGGGTTAAAGGAGCAGCAACCCCGGGCTCAGGGAGTTCTGTTGGAGCTGCTGCTGCATTCAGAGGCCTGTGGGCCAGAATAAAGCTCTGGGTCCAAACCCTCCATCAGAACCGACTCCTTTCCTTCAGCATCGCCTTAAAGCTTCTCCACAGAGGGAAACCTGAGGAGCAGCCCCTGTTATGGGGGGAAGCTCCATCCCAGCACCCCCAGAGCTCCTGCAGGCCTGGAATTGTCCCCACGGGCCCAGTGCAGCGCCCAGCCAGGCAAAAGTGTCTGTGGGGTGAAACACCACACACCCAGCCAGCCTAAAGTGTCTGTGGGGTGAAACACCACACACCCACAGCCCAAAGTGTCTGTGGGGTGAAACACCACACACCCAGCCAGCCTAAAGTGTCTGTGGGGTGAAACACCACACACCCAGCCGGCCCAAAAGTGTCTGTGGGGTGAAACACCACACACCCAGCCGGCCCAAAAGTGTCTGTGGGGTGAAACACCACAGTTTCCACTATTTGCTTCAGCACCAAGGGCCAGACAAGCTCATGCACGTCCCATCCAGCAATATTGATATTATTCCAATACAGAGCTGAACCTACATGGGTTTGCTGGAGTCCCAGTGACTTGTGGATAATGATACTGAGTCTGCAGCTTCTTTCATGTGTGGAACCTCAGAAGACACACCATGAGCCTAAGGGGATTAGGTGTTTCCCAGTGAAACAGGTTTTTTTTTGCTGTGATTTAGACTAATTATGCATTACCCAGCTATGAGAACTGGGGGGAGTCTGCTCTGTCAATTACCACAAATTATTAAAATGAAGTGATGGAGAAACATGATACCAGAGACTAGATTAATGAACTAATTGCTCTTAATGCACTTATATGTGAGCTTTGGGAGCCATTTGAGGCTGAATCACTTGGAACTGCCCAGATTAGGAGAGGAATATAAAGGGATATACCTGAAGTGCTTCAGGTAGCTTTGAGGGTACTCAGAAAAGTGAGCAGGATGAGCAGAAGTAGCCATGACTGCTAATGGCTCATTTTGCTTAAGCCAGCAAAGAATAAAGCCAACCCTTCCCCAGCTGATGTCAGACCTTCTCTGGTTCCTGGTATTACTCACCTTAGCTTTATTCTATTTATTTATTTATTTGAATGCCTTCCAAATGCAGTGGTGCAGCACACCTGGCAGTGCAGGTGTGTCGTGGAGCAAGGGCTGGGCCAGGTGAGTGAGCCAGGTGTGGTTTTGCGCTGTTCCATGAACAGTCTGAGACCTTGGCTGCCTCCATCTCCTCCTCTTCATCACATCTGGGGGATCCCTGCCCAGCCAGGTCATGCAGGAGCAGCAGGGACAGGGTCAGAATCCACACCCAGTGCAACAAATTCCCACTGCTGGAAAATAGAGCTGAGAGCTTTTCCTCTTGGAAACCTGGAATGGCAGCATCTGTGCTGTGCTGCCCTGGCCCAGAGCTGTCATTTATCCTTTCCAATCCTTCCAAGTCTGTGTGATTTTTGCTGTGGTTGCTGTTGGTATTACTAAGAAGGATAAAGTTTATCTCAAACCAGAGCAGCCTCATGGAGGGGAGACAGAGATGTCCAGGAAGATGTGTCCAATCCCCCACACCAGAAGGGTCCTCTGGGTTATCCCCACACCTTCTGCTCTGTTGTGCAGTCTCCTGCAATTAGCAGAGATTGAGAAATCTTAATTTCTAATTCTGTTAATGAATTTGGGAATTATTTGTGCGTTGACTGTGGCAGGAGTGACAGATGACACACCTGCCCTGGGCTCAGCCTGTTCTCAGATAAAGAAGTTTATCTCAAACCAGAGATAAACTCAGAGCAGCCTCATGGACGGGAGACAGAGATGTGCAGGAAGATGTGTCTAATTCCCCACACCCTCTGCTCTGTTGTGCAGTCTCCTGCAATTAGCAGAGATGAAGAAATCTTAATTTCTAGTGAATGAACACCTGGGGAAGTTATTTGTGCTTTGACTGTGGTAGGAGTGACAGATGACACATGTGCCTTGGGCTCAGCCAGTTCCAGATGAAGAAGTTTATCTCAAACCAGGGCAGCATCATGGATGGGAGGGAGATTTCCAGGAAGATGTGTCACCAGTCCCCACACCAGAAGGGTGCTTGGTCCAGCAAAGGAATGTGCTGGGCAGCACAAACAGATTCTGGGCTGTATCTATGTCTTTCCCTAGCTTTTCCAAGCAATTGCCTCTTCCATACAAAGAAAGGGACTTCGGGAATGCAGAGCTGGTCCTTTGCTAAGCTCCCAGAGCTGTGGTGTCCCATGGCAGCACTGTGGATCCCACTGTGCTCTGTGCTCAGTGAGAATCATCCCCAGCTCACTCCTCAGCCAGTGTTCCCCCTGGTTTCTGCTGTTCTCATTATTGCTGCTTAATGTCAAGGCTGTCCTCTGCCTCCTAACTCAGGCTGAAGCCACTGGACTGCAGTTGCCAAGGCAACAAAACATTTTATGTAGCTGTCCTACTTCGTACAGTTAAAAACTAAACAAACCTGAAGAAAGGGGCAGTTAGTGAAGGGCTGGGCTGAAGGGACACAGGGATTTTGCTTTGGGACAAAGGGCAAAACAGGGAGCAGTGATTGTAGGCTGGAAGCTGACACCACCCAAAAAATACCAGGCAGATGAGTTTCCTGGAAAGCTGCTTCAGGAGCTCAGAACTTTTATGAGGCATGAGCTGCATTGTGGTTATTTATTACTGCTCCTGAGAGCTCTGCAGAGCTGAGAGCCCCAGTTAGAGCTGCCTTAAATAACCCACCACACTCACCAGGAGCTCGGCAGCTGTGTTAGCCAGGAGCCTGGCACTGCCCTGGGGAGGGCTGGGGGTCCTGGGGCTCCATGGGCAGCATAATTTGAGGGCTGGGGCTCCATGGCAATACAGTTTGAAGGTTGGGGGTCCTGGGGCTCCATGGGCAGCACAATTTGAAGGTTGGGGGTCCATGGGCAGCACACAATTTGAGGTTTGTACCCAGCAGCTGAGCTGCTGTTCCTTGAGTGGTCTGACCAGCAGAAATGAACCATTCATAGGAACTTCAGGTGCTGCCCCAAGTGCTTCTGACTGCATTTCTTTGACCAAAAGAGCGGGGAATAGGGCTTAGGAAGGAAGCTGGAGGTTTCTTGGCTGGTATTTTGGTGTTAAATAAAAGATGCAGGAAGAGGGAGCTAATACTGAGCTGGCCCTTATCCCTCCAGCTGTGCGGGCACAAAGCAGATCTATCTGCCAGCTCCTGGTTTTTTTCTCCAGGTACTTGAGCCTAATTTGAAAATGAAGGTTAAATGCCTCAGTGGATACGTGGGGAGTGCAGGGCTCAGCTCAGGCTCCCATGGGTGATGCTGCTGGCACTGAGCAAGTGTTGGGGTGTGATGGTGTTCACAGGGGTTCTTGGATGAGGGAAGAGATGAGGATCTCACTCCATGTTTCAGAAGGCTTGATTTATTATTTTATTATAAATATTACATTAAAACTATATTAAAAGAATAGAAGACAGGATTTAATCCGAAGGCTGGCTAAGAATAGAATAGGAAAGAATGATAACAAAGGTTTGTGGCTCGGACTCTCTGTCTGAGCCAGCTGACTGTGATTGGCCATTAATTAGAAACAACCACATGAGACCAATCACAGATGCACCTGTTGCATTCCACAGCAGCAGATAATCATTGTTTACATTTTGTTCCTGAGGCCTCGCAGCTTCTCAGGAGGAAAAGTCCTAAGGAAAGGATTTTCCATAAAAGATGTCCGTGACATGGGTGCAAGGAGCAGAGGTGCTTTTGGCAGGGCAGAGAGCCCAGATTCAGGTTTGGGGTGGTGTCAGCCCTGGGCCAGCTGTGGGTCTGTCACAGGTGCCAGAATGAGAGCTGAGCTCTGAGCTCCTCTGCTTGGGCTGGCAGCCACAGAGGGCTGAGATCCAGCCCTGGTAATTAACAGTCTGCCCGTGTGGGGATAATCATTCCCACTTCCATACAGAAGAACTTTGTCTTCTTGCCTTCATTTTTGTCTCTTTGATCAGCCAGACCTCTCTGCCACATCTAGAGCTCACAAATGTATTCCAGGCTTTTATGATCACTCATTTGCACTTTCATAGATGCTAATACATGGAAGGGTTTCCCTTTCAGACTCAGGCTTGCTGGTTAATTTCAGGATTTTTGCAGAGAGAGAACCCAGTCCTGCAGCCACCATTGGGGTAAAACCAATTCAATGGTTAATTGAACAATTCAAAAAAATTAATTCTGAGGGGTTAAGAGTGGTCATTTCCAGTAGGGGATGTGGCTCTGCAGCCTTTCCTGCCCAACTCTCACCTTGACTTTAGGGAAACCCTGATGGTTGATGTCCTGCTGAAGAGCAGAGGCAGCAGGCTTAGGCCTGGGCAGGCTCTTTCCTCTTTTCTTTCCTTTTTTTATTTTCAGGCTGAGAACACAGATGTCTAATTGGAACAGGGTATTTATCAACATAAGCTGCTTGGCTATTCAGGCATGAGCTGATCAAAATATTGTTAATATCATGCCTGGAGAAATGTCACCCTTTCCCATGGTTGCATTTACATCACTCTTCCCATCTATTTAAGAAGGTGTGAACAAACACTGACAGCCTGTTGTGGCTGAAGCTTGTCCCAGGGTCTGTGTGTCTGGCACAGCCAACACGTGGGGAGCTCTGGGGCTGCCTGGCCCAGCTCCACCTGGGTCAGATTTAGTGCCAAGTGGTGTTTCTGTTCCTCCTGGGTGCTTCCAGCCCTGTCCCTGCTGCCAGCAGGTTGGGCTCCTCATGCACATCCTTGATGGAACCCAGGACATTCCTTTGGAGGACTCAAGACCCTGGCAGGGGGCTCAGAGGTCTTGGCACAGAGTCAAAACCAGATGTGCCTTCAATTTTAGCCCATGGAAACAATTTCCAACTTTGTGTGAAGGTTTACAAGGCACAAGAGTTTGAGTAGAATGATAGTGAATTTGTCACAGGGTGAAAAAGTAGAATTTTGGGGATTTAGAATGGGGGTTCAAGAGGCAAGATGGAGGAATCTGGGTGTGTCCTGTCCTCCTCCTCCTGCTTTCTTCTTCTTCTACTACTACTGCTACTTCTTCTGCTTCTGCTTCTTCTTCTCCTTCTCCTCCTTCTCCTCCTTCTCCTTCTTCATGTCCTCCATCTTCTGCTGTGATGGTGGCACTTCTGGATTGGTTTAGAGTAGAGACAGACTGTCTAACAGAGGTGTTAGGTATTGGAAAATGATTGTAAATAAAGTACATGTAGTTTTTAGTATAAAAAGCCAACAGCACCCCAAGGGCAGGGACTGTGCCTCAAACCAACCTGCTGGACAGATCTCAGCAGGTCAGAGAAAGAATGGAATAGATGAGAGAAAATAAGCAGCCTTGAAAAGCAGAACCAACGATTCTTGGCTTCTTCTTCAGTCACAGGGCTGGGAAAAAAGACTTTTTAATACCTCAGGGGTCATCTCAATCACAGAAACCTGAGACATCCTCACTCAGGGTGAAGGTGTTCTCTGACAGAAGATTGCCTGTAAATTTCTGGAAATTAAAACGAGTTGTATTGTGCCCTTCACACCCAAGCCAAATAATTTTGTTGTACAGTAACAGTAACACTTGGAAATAGTAACATTTCCATGTGCTTTTTGCAGTGTATAGTGGGTTATGGTAAAGGAGCCTTTAGAGCAGTAACAGCTCCAGAAGATGAATAATTACAAAAGGTAGATTGAATTGATAGGCATTTTAATTTGTCATAGTTTCACTTCCAGGGAGCAGCTGAATAATTACACTGCCTGTGAAGAAAGGGAATGTAATACTTCCCCTCATTATAGATCTGACTTGTCTCCATTCCCTTTTAATGTAAGTGAAAATGAAGATATCTCGGATATCTTCTGTTTTGATCATCATTTGAAAGCCCCAGAACAGCCTGTACAGCTCTGTGTTGTGGTGTGGGGTGTACAGATTAATCATTTTAATGTAAAACCCAAACACTGGGTTAATTGCTCAAAGCACAAACCTGAGCTTGCCAATGCCAATTCCAGTGAGAAATTCCTCATCAGCTGAGGAGGCGAGTTGGGCAGGATTTGTGAGGCTCTTAAGTTCAAATTTAAGACCTAAAGAAAGGAGACTTTTTCCAATTTGCTGTGGTGGTTTTCTTTCATAAAACACACCAAGATGGAGCGTGACTTGGGCTTCTTTTCTCTCTTGCAGCCTGAAGAACCAATAGTGGCTCATCAGTGGAGAAGAGGACAAGCACTAATGCTGCTTCTGTGGAGGGGAGCAGGCCAGCAGGAGAGGAAGCTTTCTTGGACAGTGATCCTATGTGGATTCAATAATTAACATGTAACTAACCTTTACTTTGGACAAGTACATGGATTTTCTTTTTTTTTTTAATTTTGTGGTGAGTTTAAATATTTCGATGGATTTTTTTACCCTTTCAAGACAATATTTATTCAGCACAGAGTCTAGAGTATGATAACTATCCTGTAAATACAGCACTTACTCATCAGTCATCTTCAGGGACAGTGGAAACAAACTATTTTACTTTTTCATATTTATTCCTAGATTTCTCCCAAGAGTATAAGATTATTCTACTACATTATCCATGATAGTGATGTAATCAGTCTTCAATCAGAAATAAACACACTTTCTTCACCTTCTCCAGCATGGTTTGTGTCAACACACACAGAGCAGCAGCAGTGAATCGTGGGGATTGTGTAATGGATGAGTTCCTTCCTTCCCTCTTTGTCTCTAAAGAAACAAATGGGTTCCGTGAGTAAAGAACACTGAAAAGAAAGTGTGAATTCTTTTTCCTGCTGGTAGGATTCCTGCAGGCTCAGCAGAAGCTGTTTGCTTTATTGACTTTGCTGCGAGGCCAAATGCTGCCGTGCCCACCGGGGGATCTGCAGGTGCCACCAGAGCCTTGGCACAGGCTGGGCTGGCCAGGCCCTCCCAGGTAAGGCTGGTGCCCTGTGCACCTGCAGGGACAGGGCTTGGCCCTGCACTGACCCAGCTGTGCCCTGCAGCAGCTCGTCCTGCTTTGGGCACCTGGGCAGGGAAGGAGCTGAGTGTGAGGAGAGCCCTGCAGTGCTCTGCACCTGGGGCTGCCACAGCTCTGCTGGCCAGGGGCCCCAGCCCTGAGCTGTCCCTGAGCCCCTGGGCAGTGCCCAGAGCTCTGCTGGCCGGGAGCTCCAGCCCTGAGCTGTCCCTGAGCCCCTGGGCAGTGCCCAGAGCTCTGCTGGCCAGGAGCTCCAGCCCTGAGCTGTCCCTGAGCCCTACCTGGGCTGTGTCTGAGCCCTGGGCTGTCCCTGAGGGGCTAAACCCAAATAAGGGAATGTGGGCAGGTCTAAAAACCAAATAAGGGAATGTGGGCAGGGCTAAACCCAAATAAGGGTATGTGGGAGGAGCTAAACCCAAACAAGGAAATATGGGAGGTGCTAAACCCAAATAAGGGAATGTAGGAGTGGCTTAAACCCAAATAAGGGGATGTGGGAGGGGCTAAACCCAAATAAGGGAATGTGGGCAGGGCTGAACCAAAATAAGGAAATGTGGGTGGGGCTAAACCAAAATAAGAGAATGTGGGAGGTGCTAAACCCAAATAAGGGAAAGTGGGAGTGGCTAAACCCAAATAAAGAAATGTGGGTGTGGCTAAACCCAAATAAAGGAATGTAGGAGTGGCTTAAACCCAAATAAGGGGATATGGGAGGGGCTGAACCCAAATAAGGGAATGTGGGCAGGGCTGAGCCAAAATAAGGAAATATGGGTGGGGCTAAACCCAAATAAGGGAATGTGGGAGGTGCTAAACCCAAATAAGGAAATATGGGTGTGCTAAACCCAAATAAGAAAATGTGGGATGGGCTAAACCCAAATAATGGAATGTGGGCAGGGCTAAAAATCAAATAAGGGGATGTGGGAGGGGCTTAAACCCAAATAAGGGGCTGTGGGCGTGACTAAACCCAAATAAAGGAATGTAGGAGTGGCTTAAACCCAAATGAGGAAATGTGGGCAGGGCTAAAAACCGAATAAGGGAATGTGAGAAGGGCTTGTCATGGTTTGAGCCTGGCACAGAGCCAGTGCCCCCCATGAAAATGCCCCACCCTGGTGTCTGCTGTGAGATGTGACCAGGAATAAGCAAAACAGGCTCCAACTTAAACATAAAGACCACTTTATTACTTAAACTACAGGAAAATAGAGAGAGACTATAAGGAAAAAGAAGAAAAGAATTGAAAACCTTACAAAAAAAAACCATTTTCCTCCTCCCCACTCCCTGACTTTCTCAATCCAATACATTCTCCCAAAACACCCACTACGACACTTTAGTATACTCAAACATCAGTTCATGAAGAGGAAAGGAGTCCTTCTCGTTCCATAGGCTTCTCCTGGAAGCACACTGAAACCTCGGATGCTTCCTTGTCACTTCGGCACCGCCCGGGGAAAAAAAAAGTCCTTTTTGCCACTTGTGACATGTTCCTTCCATGCCCAGTGCTCTCACCACTGACGGCATGGACCAGAGCTGCTTTTAGGGTTGTCTTTCAAGGATGCCTTGTCTCACTCCAAAAAGGCACAGTCTCTGCTTTTGGGACATCTGTCCCCCCCATATTTTTCCAACCCCCTGGGGCCGGGGGGTCCTCACGAAGAACCTTCCTGGTTTTGAGGCACTGCCTCCCCCTAAATGCAGTCTGTGTCACAGGAACAACTGAGTCCATAGCCACGAGAAAAGTCCAGCCAAAAGGCCACTCCAAATCATCTCTCCCCATCCAATCATCTCCACATTTCATCTCTTATCTCCCTTCTTATTCAGCTTCGAGGAGGATTAGCATTTTTGCAAGGCCCCAATCATGCAAGAAAGGGTTAAAAGTTTTCAGTCTCTGTCTGTCCTGGGACGAGATGATACTCCCACACGTGCTGCTGCTGCGGCCGGCCGCTCTCCCTCCCGGAGGGGGGGGGGGGGGGGGCTGGCCGCTCGATGTCTCTTGGGGCTCCGCCACCCTTCCATCCTTGAAAGCCCCTCAACCCCCACCTCTGTCCAGGCCCCAGGCCTACCGCATGGCCGGCCCCTCCCCCGCCCAGCAGCAGCGGGCTGGGCGGGGGAAGAGATCTGACCTCTTCGCCCGACGATGTCCCAAAGAGGAAGTGCCAGGGCAGTGCCTTGCTTTTAACCCCTGTGTATTCTCGGAGGTGTGTCCAAACCCCACTGGCCACACCGGACGCCAGTCTCAAACCCAAAACCTTCATTGGTTTGACCACAGCTTCCCAGAATTCCCACTCCTTCCTGGTCAAACCATGACAGGGCTAAACCCAAATAAGGAAATGTGGGCAGGGCTAAACCCAAATAAGGAAATATGGGTGTGCTAAACCCAAATAAGGAAATGTGGGAGGAGCTAAACCCAAATAAGGAAATATGGGAGGTGCTAAACCCAAATAAGGAAATGTGGGAGGAGCTAAACCCAAATAAGGAAATATGGGAGGTGCTAAACCCAAATAAGGAAATGTGGGAGGAGCTAAACCCAAATAAGGAAATATGGGAGGTGCTAAACCCAAATAAGGAAATGTGGGAGGAGCTAAACCCAAATAAGGAAATATGGGAGTTGCTAAACCCAAATAAGGGAATGTGGGCAGGGCTAGACCCAAATAAGGAAATATGGGTGGGGCTAAAGCCAAACAAGGAAATGTGGGAGGGCTAAACTCCAAATAAGGGGATGGGGGTGGGACAAAGTCCATATAAGGGAATTTTTTCCCATTTTTTCCCATTTCCCCCAATTCTCCCCAATTTTTTTCCTATTTTTTTCCCAATTTTCCCCCTATTTTTATTCCAAATTTTATTTCAATTTTCCTCTTATTTTATTCCTATTTTTCCCAAATTTTCCCCTTTTTCTCCCCACTTTTTCCTCCACTTTATTCCAATTTTCCAGCATTTTCCCCCCAATTTTTGCCGATTTTCCCCCAGTTTTTCCCATTTTCCTGCTGTTTTTTCCCCTTGAGCCCCGGGGCTGTCCCTGAGCCTCCAGAGCTGTGGAGGGACAGCCTGGGTGCACTGCAGCATCACCTCCTTCCCTCTTTGGGGACACTCAGAGGCACTGCAGAAGCTCTGTGTGATTAATTTGTGCTCTTGCATCGATGCCTTTCATGTGTGGAGGAGAATGAGTTTTTCACAGATGAGTAAACATCTCCTTGGGTTTCATAGCTGTGGGGTGGTTTCATTTATTGTGTTTTGGGTAATAACACGAGCTGCCAGTGTTCCTGAAGCTAAACTGCCTCTTTACAGAGAGAATGATTTACAGAAATAGGGCACATCAGTCATGTGGGTTCAAGCCTGACTTTTCCAAGCCTCCTTTCCCCAAAGGAGCCCTCCCCCAAGCAGCATCCAGGGTGCTGCAGAGGCGTTTTTGTCAGGAGACAAGTCCAAAAATCTGTGTGCTCTAGTAATCACTACCAGCTAATTGCAGCAAATTAATTACAGCACAAACACAATTTCTTTCCCCAGGCAGGCATGGAGAGAGCTCTGCAGTGAGCTGGGTTGGACTCAGGCTCTGCTAGGCTGGCTCTTCTCCCTGGGGTGTCCAGGTGTCACTCTGGTGTCTCATGGCACTGCAGAGCAGGCTCAGCTCTGCTGATGGGATTCCCACCCCTCAGCACCTGGCCCAGGTGAGTGGGAGGCAGCTGAGCTGCCCCATCACACCCCTGGAGGGACAGGGCAGCACAATATTTCCATTTGTTGCCAATCTTGTCCAGGTCTTTGGTTCCTAAATCCTTTTAATCTCTTGGCTTTCCTAAGTTCATTAGGCTTTCAAAGGAAGACAGGAAAAGACAAATTTCCTGATGGTAAGTCAGTGATCCTTGTAGAAGTGACGCCAGATCTCTGATGTCAAGCCTGGTCCAATGGCCCCAGGCTGAAATGAGTGAGAGGATGTGTTAGAAAGCTTTGAAAATGGTTCAGTGCAACCACTGCATCCCCTTGGGTTACTTTAAACTGAAGGGTGAAAACATTTGAGTATATTTTCTTCATTTAAAAAAACCCCATAAACACACTCAGCATTTTTCATGCAGAACATCTACAGGTAACAATTTGATTTTTGTCTGTTCTGGCCAAATGTTTTACTGGTTTAAAATGCTGTGCAAGATAGTCTGTAAAGAAATTAAATCTCAATAATAGATCTTCAGTGTGGTTTGGTCTCTCCCCAGACTCACTTTGCAGTCAGTGCTAACTGGAATGCAGGTGGCACTGGGAGACAGCTGCAAGGAAATGTGATGTTTTAGAAGTGTTTCATTAATGTGGCCCTACTGAGGCAGCTCTCCAGAGTCTGCTGTGAGTCAGGTTGTGTTTCAGGGCCAGGACACTGACTTCCAGTGGTGTTTTATGCTCAGTCACAGCCCAGAACAAATAAAATGTGGTTTTATCGGGCTCCTTATGTGGTGGCAATGGAGCTCTATGGCAACAGGGTGTAACCTGAGGCAGCCCTGAGGCAGCAGCTCCATACAGAGATTAATCATGGCAGAAGAATGCTCCTGCTACCTAAGTGGTGCTTCCTTTGTGAAGTTCCTATTGCATCAACTTAATTAGCAAGTCCTGACCTTTAAAACCACCTTCCATAAGCTTCAAATGAAGTATGTGGAAGTCTGGTTCTTCCTCTGGGCTGCACCTGCCTGAGGTCAGGGACCTGCAAGAGGCTGTGGGGAGTGCCCAGGGCTGGAGTGGGGCTGGGGACAAGCAGGACCCACTTTGGGGGTTAAATGAGAGCTCCAGAGAGAAACAAATGTCCATTAACCCTGCGGTGTGCTCCTGATGAAGTTCCTGCAGGAGAAATTCAGTAGTGGGGCACTGCTCCCTCATTGAACCCTGGCACCCACTCGCAGGTCTCTGACAAAAGCCTTTGTCTAACACGTTTTTAATCAGTGTGTGCATTTCAATTTGCATATTAATAGCAAAGAGCTGGTATTACAGCTGCTGTTGATGAGATGGTGTCAAGCCCATCTTCCCATCTGAGGAGAGAAAGGAACTGCATCTATTATGTAGAGAATGACTTTGGCAGAAAACATGTCTGAGGATCGTCCATTCTTTGTCTCTATCTTCCTTTATCTCTGCCTTTATTTTGCTCTTAATGGCTCATATAGATGCATTCATTAAGCTTCTTTTTTCCCCCTTAGAACAAGGATCATTTAACAAGAGCCTGGGACAGGATTTTGTGTCTGTTGTGACAGCTCCAAGCTAAATACAACAGTCTTGTTCAGTGCCTTTGACTTTTGTAAAATGACAAAAGTTGGCCCCGCTCTGGGAGCCATTTTTTGCAGCTGACCCAGAAGAATAATTAACATTATGGCAGTGCTCTCCAGGTTCCAGCCTTCCACAGCTCCACTGTGTTGGCTTCCCCATCCATCCCAGTGCCAGTGAGGCAAAGTGGAAATTTTCCAGGGTAGAAATCCATTTTGATTTAGGTGAAATGTACATTTTTGAGTTGAGTCTGTGGTTAGAAACCATAGCTATTTAGCCTGACTGCAGAACCCAGGCTCAGAGAAACTGCTTCAGTGAAGGACAGAGATAAGGAGGGGAGACAGAGGGTGATAGAGACGGACAGACACTGCTGTGAGAGCAGCTCAACCTGACCTGGGAATTCTTTCTGATAAAGAAGAACTAGCAGCAAATGTCATGCGAAATTCATAAAAATGAATATGTATGAACCTATTGTGAAATTGTATGCATATGTATCTGAGAGGGGGATAAAAAGGCACCTGAAGTTCCCAGAGTTACTCACGTCATTTTGAGGGGAACAATTCCCACATGCCTCCAGTGCTGTAATAAACATCCCAGCTTTACAACTTTCACAAAAGTTGTGGAGTTTTTGGCTGTATCTCCACAAAACACCGGACTGGGCTGTGGTGGTGCTGGTGGCACAGGAGGCAGATGGAGCAGGGCTGCTGCTCCTCAGGGGATGCACAGGAGGACTGGGATGAGGAAGAGCTCATGGCATGGCTCAAACAGTGATAAAGGAGAATTATGGAAATAGAAAATGCCAAGAAAAAGCCCTGAGGAAAAAGCATTGCACTCCATGAAATGAGCTGGAGGAAGAGCTGCAGTGCTGCACACACACATTTATTGAGGGCAATGCTGCTCTGAACAGACAGACAACCTCAGCTCACCCTCTGCTGCCAATTCAACAGCTTCTCCTCATGAGGAAATTGTTATCTGTGCTGGGGAATGTGGAACCCAGCAGGTGCACAGGATTCAATAACAGAAAAGCATCTTTGCCAGTGCCAAAAACGTGGTCAGGGGTGAGTGGGACCTCTGGATGGGTGCTGTGAGGATGCTGCCTTTGTGTTGGGGAGCGCAGGGATGGAGAGGTTTGTGCCACTGGGTCCCTTGGTTGGGGTGGCCAGGGGCAGGGCTGTGGATGGAACAGGAGCCATGTGGACTCTTCCCTCAGCAGTGGCACAGGCTGCTCAGGCAGTGCCTTTGGCTGCTCCTGCAGTTTAAATTGCAGTTTAAATTTGGAAAGGTCTGGCCAGAATCCAGCTCACAGCATGCACCTCTAAACCAGGGAGTGCTGTCTCGATTGCTCCCACCATGAGTCACTTTCTAATGCAGATATTTAGTTCAGTAGTGCAGTAATGCATTAAAAAGGATCTCAGTGAAAAGGCAAAGCTCATTATACAACACCCAAACAATTCCTCCCTCTTGTACTGAGCATCTTTGGCCACTGACCAGTGAATGCCCACAGGCTCTGGAAACAGGAAGGTAAATCAATCTCTGCTCTTGTGCTCAAAGGTTGTTTTCCCCTCCCAATATTCCAAATATCTGCAGCCTCTCTCTGGCCTAGCTCAGGTGCTTATTTCACCCTTATAATTAGTTCCGTGTAATTTACTATCAGTGCTGTAGCAGGATTTAAGGCTATAGGATAATAAGGTTGTCCTGGTTCAGGGCAAATTTTGGAAAGAATCTCCAAAGGAGTCAACCTAGGACAAAGGTTTATAGTGAAATTAGAGTATCCAGACAGGCTTTAGGGCAACAACAGATTCTTCTTTGAATCAAGAGTTGGAACAACAAGCTTCCAGCTAGATCTAGACTAGGAAAAAATCAGCTTCAATTTAATGTAATTACGGCAACAAATGTGGGGCAAAAGGTAGTAAGTCCCTGTAAAATTAAGTAGTATAAACCTAATTTAAAATTTCAGATTTGGGAGGTTACAACTATCACCTAATTTCACAGGGGTTGAAATGAATTTGTTGTTTTGCACTGGACAGAAAGTAGGAAGTGCCAGCTGTGGTTGCACATGTTGAGGGTTGTGTTTGGGGGCTTGTCCACCCCTCTGTTGCCATTCAGCATCATGCACTTGTGTGTGAAAATGCCCAACGTGGTGATTGCTGTTCTGAGAACAGGATATTTGTGTCTGTGCAAGCAGAAACACAGAGGTGCATTGCAAAAGGAATGTTAAAAATGAATTATTTTACACCGTGCTGCTGTATGGTTGGATTAGTTTGGGGTTTGTGAGGATTTATTTCAGCTGTGTCTCTCTTTCCCCAGCCAAACCTTGTTCATCTCAGAGAGGCTTTGGCACAGCAGCATGCTTGTTTGGGTGACACCAGCCTCTCCCTGTCCCACCTGCTCCTCTCTGAGGTTTCCTCTGGAACAGGAGCCCAGATCTCTGCATCCCTGCTTGGGGACAGGGGACAGCAGTGCTGGGAACAGCAAACGGAGCTCAGGAAATCATCCATCACCCTCTCAGCACCGTGCAAACGTGCTGACAGCCCGGCCAGCCCTGCCTCCCCTCCGTGCCAGTTGCCTCAGTGTGTTCACGGGGATGAGTAATAAAGTAATATTTTAAATTCAGACCCAATGGTTCAGACCCATTTCTCTGCATAGCAACACCAGGCTCTCGTCCCAGGAGGGGCATTTAGAAAGGCCTCAGAGACATTTAACAGAATTTTCTCTTGGAAGTCAATCTAGAGAGCAGCTCTGGAGCCATTCCCTGCTGGCTGGCTTCAGTGTGCATGTTTGAAATAGTCAGCTGCCGTGCGGGTTTAACACAAAACACCAGTGTTCTATTTAATTAAACACACACTTAAAGGATATCTGAAGCTTGCAGAGGGATGCTGTGTGCCTCCCCTGCCCCTCAGAGTGCCACCAGGGCACTGCTGTCCCCTCCTTGCTGAGCAATAAGCTGCCAGCAGCTTCAGCAGTGTCCCTGGGGATGATGCTGGTGCCCAGAGCAAGTCCCTGCCCTTTCCTGCTTGGAAGAACCCAAGGATTATGAAGTCATTGGGGCCCTTGGGGAGATTTATTGCTGTGACAGAGCTGTGCCTGTGCCAGAGCATCACAGCAGGGCAGCCCTGAGGGCTGGAGGTGCTCTTGTCTCTGCTGCTGATCAGTCTGGGGCATTCAAGATCTCCTGGGTCTCCTCCCCACAAACTTTCCCCATTTTTCTTGGCCTCCTGCATACTAGCTTGACAGACTTGTGTAGAAAAAAAAAAAAAAACATCAGCCAGAGAATGAATCCAGAGTGCAAAATGTGCTGGGTTTTTATGCTGGGTTTTATGTGCTGTCTGTGCTAGTGTTTAACCATGCCTCAGCCAAAAATAGCAGGCTTTGGGGAACTCTGTAGTCTGCTGCTCATCAGCTCCTTCCATTCCTGTTGCTGCTGTCTAGCAGAGGCTGGCTGGGCTGCAGAGCAGTTCCTGCCAGCTGCAATAGATGCAGAGCAGGGGTGTGCTGCTTTGATTTTTTAATATTTTCTGTAGTGGTTGTCAGTTCCCAGGTGCTGCTGTGCTCCCAGGCAGGTGACCTGATGAGCTGAAGGGGTCCATGCATGTCTGCACATGCATTTTGCAGGAGAAACATCTTAAATAGCCATAGAAGTATCTTAAATAGCAAACCAGCAGGTTTCAGGCTCTCCTTGCAGCCAGTTCTGTGTCTGTCTCTTCCTGGTGAAAGTGCTTTGCTGAGATGTCTTTAATGTTCAGTCAATTATCTCGTTTGTTTTCCCTCTGTCAGTATCTGTTTGCCAGCACACGCTGCAGCAGGGGGTCCTGCTATTGGCACGTTTATTTCCCTGATGTTTGGGTTTTCACTCAAGTGGATTCCCAGCAATATTCCCAGGGAATACTAATAATAACCCCAGCCATGGGCAGGGATCATGGCTCTGCTGTGTGTGGACTTGGGGATAGCGTTGAGTAGAGGCAGGAAAGCTTCTACTAAAAAGTAATTGAGGTGAGCTGGGGTGTGAGAAAGCAGCATTGATGCTTAGTGGTTTTTAGGCATCCAACTTTGTAAATCTGCAGTCTAAAACTTGTCCACACAGCACAATGAGTTTCTGCAGCCTGGTTTGCTCTGTGCCCATTCCATCCATTAAAACTCACTCTCCCTGTTCCCCCTTCCTTCCCAGTTCCTCTGCCCTGCTGGGTGGAAAGCTGCTGCCTTTATTTTCCCCTTGCCAAGCCTGGTGCCTCCTTTACAGACGAGTGGGCTGAAGAGGCAAAGCCCATCTGGGTGGGAGCTGGGACTGAGGGGAAGCGTGGGAGGAACAAATGCTTCACATCATCACATAAACCCGGTGAGTTTGCCTTAAAAGCTCCCCATGGCTTCAGCACACGTTAATGGCAGCGCAGAAATCCAAACCAAAACCAAACCAGCCTGGAGATGTGTTTGCACCAGGCACATGTCAGTGTGTCCCTGCTGAGACATCCCCAGAGAGATCCCACATCACTGAGCTCAGCCTGTGGAAAGTGTGATATGATTTATCTGAAGGTACAATCTGATTTTTATATTTTTTTTAATATTCCAGGGCTGTAGCCAGCAGGGATGTTGGTGGTTAATATTCAGGGCCACAAGCCTCCAAGGTTTTGAGTCACCACAATTTCTTAGTGTATGAGGCAAGAGAGGTGGCCCTGAGTGAAGAGTGGCAGGCACAGCTGGGCTTGAATGTGTCCTCCTGCCCTCGTGGAGATGGTGGGTCTCAACCATCTGAGCTGCAAATCCTCCCTTGTTCCTCCTCCTTCTGAAACCTGGGAGGATGTTTGGGGTGGAGGTTTCCCTGCTGTGTCCTCCTAAAGTCCCCCTATGGCTCTTTTGGGGCCCAGCTTTCCCTGAGTGCTCCTGGTGACTGCCCTTGTTCAGTGCCATGGAGCAGAATTTCAGGGGAAGTTCCCTAAAATCATGGATTGAATTCTCTCCAGCTCAGGGTTTTTAGCATCTCAGAATTTCAGGTAGAACAGATCAATCTGTGAGCTCTGCCATTACCTGCAGTTCTCATTTTGCCTCCAGTGACAGTGTGACCTCATTTTGAAAGGTCTGAATAACTTGCATTTGGCCCCTGGACATGACACAGAATCCAACTATTTCCCCTCTTTATTATACCTGTGGCAATAATTATTCTTCCTCTCCAAACATAGCATTTTCCTTTTTAAAAGGCCTTTTTCTCATTCTCATTTCCATCTTGGAAGTGCTGGTTTCTGTTCTATTTTTAATGGGAAGGCTGGAGGGCAAATGCAATTAAACCACAGTGCATGAACTGTAACTTGAAATAGATTTAAAAAAAAAACCAAAAAACCCCAAACATCACCTTGTCACTGGCAGAGGACTGGCTTTCTAATCTGGGCTCCAAGTCCAGATTTCAGTTGTTGTGATCAGAGCAGGGGAGGCAGGATCACAGAGGATTTGGAGTGAAATAATTGAGTGTGCTAAGGGAGGAGATCCACTTATCCCAGGGCTGGAGCTGGATGAGGCAGCACTCAGGATCACTCCTGGTGCCATGGGGTGTTTGGTGGGGGAGCCCAGCTGTGTGTGAGTGTGGAGCTGCTCCCCTTGCACCGAGGATTTAAAGGCAAATGTGATTTCAGCACCTCAAATGTCCCTTGTGGCCAAAGGCGTGTGGCTGAGGCTGTGATCCCCTCGTGTGCAGGATGGAGTGAGCTGCCATGCTGGCTAACAGGCAGGATCAATGAGCTGGAAGGTGCCATCCTTCTCCATTTGCTCCTCACGCTGGAATCGATGCCCTGACGCTGTTATCACTCACCTGTAACCACATTGCTCTTCACAGAGAAAAACAAGCCACAATTCCTCCCAAGAATATTCCTGGGTTTCACATTCTCTGAACCTCAGAGAAAGGAAAAAACAGTTCTTATTTGTTGTGCCTCTGTTTGTGCTAAAGTAGAATGCAATATGCAGAGATAGGGTGTTTTGGTTCCTCGGCCTGTCAGGGCCAAGTGTGTAGCCCCACATTTCTCTTCACAGAGAAAAGCAAGGCACAGTTCCTCCCAAGAATATTCCTGGGTTTCACATTCTCTGAACCTCAGAGAAAGGAAAAACAATTCTTATTTGCTGTGCCTGTGTTTGTGCTAAAGTAGAATGCAATATGGAGATTGTTTACCCAGTGTTTTGGTTCTTTGGCCTGTCAGGGCTGAGTTTGTAGGCCCACATTTCTCATCACAGAGAAAAGCAAGGCACAGTTCTTCCCAAGAATATTCTTAATCTCATTTGCTGTGCCTGTTTGTGCCAAAGTAGAATGCAATATGGAGATTGTTTGCCCAGAGCGATGGTGTTGTGGTTCCTTGGCCTACCAGGGCCAAGTGTGTGTGGGGACTGTCAGCTAAAATTCACAAGATTCTGTGCAGAGTTGAGTGCTTGGCAGATTCAGTTTAGATGTAATGTAATATAATGTAATACAGTATAGACTAATATAGTCTAATAAAGTAATTAATTAGCCTTCTGATAAGATGGAGTCCTCCTCATCATTCCTCTCCTTCGTCAGGGGCAAAAATTTCCACTACAGCCCTGCCCATGGCAGGGAGGTGGGATGAGATGAGCTTTAAGGTCCAACCCAAGCCATTTTGGGATTCTCTGATTAACTCAGCCACCTTCTAATGCCATTAAGATGTGAAAAGCTTTAAGTGCAGCTCCTGGGAGCTTTTATAGTCATAAATACTTTTATAGCTGTAAGACCTTGAACCATTGAAGCCACCATGCAGTGCAGCCCTTTCTGCAGCTGTCCAGGGTCCTCACCTGGCCCTGTGGTGGACAATTCCCAACAATTCTTCTGGGAATTGATAATTCCCAACAATTCTGCTGGGAATTGCTCCAGGAGGTGTCTGCAAGTGCAGGTGCACAGGGGCTGTGCTGCAGCAGTCGTGCTGCAGTGCAGGTGGAAGGCAGAAGGAATTGCAGGAAGGTAATAACCTGCCCCATTTACCAAGCGATTAAACACCTATTTAAAGGCTGACTTGGCCGCTCAGGCAGCAGAAAACAAGGTACAAGGCAGTACAAGTGCTCAATGGCCACTCCAAATGCAGCTTTCCACAAGTTCAGGTGCTGTTAATCTCCAGAATGTGATTTCCTCTGTCTGCAGCAGCTGCCTTTTGCATGTTTTGCTAATGTTTATAAGATATTCTTGTTTTACTTAAAGTTCACAGCATTTAAATAATGTGTTTTGAGCAGATTAAAAATAGCACAAGATGCCACCTCTCTCTCTCCAGGCTGTGGGAAAGACTCCAACCAACAGGAAAATCTCCCTGTCCATCCTGCTGATGCCAGACTCCCCTCCTGCTGTACTTCATGCCACTTCATTTCTTAAATTGGCAGCTCATTGAAATTAAATGATTGTGTTTGTGTGTGTTGTCAGTAGCATTTAAACTGTTCACTTTTTGGAAATCTGTTGGTTCTCCACGGGGCAAGCACAGGGATAAATTCCAAATAATAGGTGGATGAAAGAGTCTTTCATTCACATAGTGAAATCCTTCCAAGAAACCTGCTTTACAGGTGAAAAAAATCCTTAAAAAGTCATCCAGAGCAGCTTTCTGAGATAGTTTATATTTTTGTGCAGTAAACAAAATTATAAAAAAATCCTTGTCTCTTCCCTCACCCTGAGATCTCTGTGAACACCGTCACAGACCCTGCTCTGAGCTCAGTTATTACCTGTGTGTTTGTGTGAGGTTGGTGCTTCCCACTGGGTGCCCTGCAGGTGATTTGGGCTCTTTGGGGGGAGTTTTGTGTTGTCCCATGTGTGAGAGCAGCTGGGAATTAAATTAATTATTCCTGAGTGAAGGCCATTTCTAATGGAGCCATTTCTAACAGTGCTGCTGACCCAGAGCATGGGGCTCATCTTTCAGCCAGCTCAGCCTTGTTAATGCATTTTTCCCCTGTAATTAGCCTTTCCTGCCATGACTCAGGGCACATGGATTATCCTGTGGGCTGGAATTGGTGTTTTCCTGCTGCAGGGGGGTGTTGGGGGGTTCAGAAGCTGCCAAAGCTCAGCTGCAGACACCTGGGAAAAGGTTTTGGAGGATAGGATATGCTGCAAAGCAACTCACTGTCAGGTTTGGAGTCAAACAGAATCAAACTGATACCTTTTAAAATTTCATGCTTGTGTTAATGCACTCAGTCAAGTGTAATTAAATGTAGAGACTCAATGGATTCATATCAACACTCTGTGGGAGCCTGTCAATCTTCCAGGGAAGTGAACCCCCCCAAACAAATGAACAACCCTTTAATATCTTCAGCTCTGCCTCTTTCAAGAGCAGAGCTGGGGGCTCTGGAGAAGGATCCAGGGGCCTTTTTCCAGGTGAAATGCTGTGTCTGGAGGGCTGAGGGACAACTCAGAACTGAGGGCTCTGGAGAAGGATCCAAGGGCATTTTTCCAGGTGAAATGCTGTATCTGAAGGGCTGAGGGACGACTCAGAACTCTGGTGCACCTGCACCAGGCCACTTTCTCCTAAACTTCTCCGAATTCTTCTGTGCACATGAGTAGAATTGGGAAAATCATCTCCAGCAGAGTGAGAAAGGGAGGATAACACACTGCTGAGCTAATTTTTTCCTGTTTGTGGGGGTTTTTTCCCTCTTTCTCAGTTGAATTCTCACCTTCTCACAACAGTTGTTGCATATCACTGTAAACTTAATTTAATCCTTTTGTGAAGTTGAAGTAAATATGACTGAAAGACAAAATACATGCTGTACTTGATGTAAGACTGATGACACGTCCCCCAGTTATCTTCAGCAGTGAACGCAGTGAATCTTCAGCTACAATCACATTTAGAGAGCAGCTGTGCTGCTCAGCACTGCTGACAGGGATGCAGTGAGTTAGAATTGATGCTGCAGCAGCAGCCCCAGTGGGGATGTGCTCACCCAGCCTTGGCACACACCACCAGCAGCACTGGGCACCACCAGCCTGCTCTGCCCACTGCTAATGCTCTGCTCCTACCCCTAAATGTGCTGGGATTGGGACAGAACTCCCAGGCTTGTGTCTCTGCTGGGCTGCCTTTCCCTTCTCAACCATTGCCTCGCACTGCCCATCCCTGACAGCTCCAGGGAATTTCCTCCACCCTGCTCTGCCCCTCACCCTGGCATTGGCACACTGCTAATCCTCTGCTCCTATCCCTAAACATGCTGGGAATTGGGACAGAACTCCCAGGTTCATGTCCCTGCTGAGCTGCCTTTCCCTTCCCAGCCACCACCTTCAATTCCCCATCCCTGACAGCTCCAGGGAATTTCCTCTGTTGGGCTTCAAAGCCAGCCAAGCATTGAGCTGCTTTTATTTTTATTTTATTTTTTTAGCTTTAGCACAAATAGTTGTTTAAGTGGAGGACTCATTTCATCTGTCTGTTTTGTCAAAAAAGAAAAAAAAAAGATTCTCTGCAGCTCCCTGCTGTCCTGGCCTCAGCAGGACGTGTCCAGCAGCAGCAGGGAACCTGATGGTTTAACATCCCCAGAACCTTCTGTGATGCTCTTGGGTTTTCACTGTCAGCCTAATAGTGGTGTTCAAAATAATTGCTATGGAGGGAAAGTGTGCCTTATCACAGGGAGCAGCACATGGACAATGGGAGCGTTTCAGAGCATATTTTTAGGACGCACAAAAAAAAAAATCAATCTAAATCTTGTGCTTTTTCATCATGTGGCTTGAGCAGTGAAAAGGGGAGGAAAGGGATCAGCATTTTTGCTGGTTGGATGGGGCTGTGACAGACGTGGTCTGGTGTTCCTGGGGGCAGCAGATGCACCCAGCAGGAGCTGCAGTGGTTTTGCCTCTCCTTGGTGCCCGCTTGGGAAAGTCAAATGTTTATGTGTAACCTAAAAGAAAAGCTGTTCTGCTGCTGTGAGCTATTGGGTAATAAAACCAGGAAAGGCACTGCAGTCAATAAAAGTAAATTAATAACTAGAGACAACAAACGCTGCTTCTCTGAGTGGCATAAAGCAATCCTGTGCTGAAAGCAGGAAAAATGTCACAGTTTATGAGGAAGCAGGTCAAGTCCAAGAGGAACGAGCCATAGCATTTTGTGGGATATTTGTGATCATGGCTTGTTCTTCCTAAACCTGTAGGGTTTTATTTGCAGGAGAAGCCCAGCAGCTCCACAGAGCAGAGGAGGCCCCCTCGGTGTGATGGGTGCTGCCCACACCTGCCCTTGCACTTGTGCTGCTCATGCAGCACAAATCAGGAGGCTTAATTATTTCAATAGAGGTTAATTACATTAGCCACTACAGCAAATCTCCCGTTCATGCCATGCTTTCCACTTCATTTAATTCATTACCCCCTGTGACAGTAGATTTCTGCACAGAGCCGCTCCTTTATTCCCCATGTCCCTTCCAGGCAGGATCCTCCAAGCTTGCTCTTCTTCCTGGAGGGGAAGACAAAGGGGTTGGGTGGGAGCAGCCTGGGGCATGCTGTGCCCCAGGGGTTGGTTGGAGCAGTGCTGTGCCCAGCTCAGCATTGGGTTCTCACCATGCAGGGACAGGCTGTGAGCCCCACACTGTGTGTGCCCTGTGCTGGAGCTGAGCTGATGGTGACCATGGATTGTGCACATCACCTCCTGCCCTTGTGTTCATCAGCCCCTTCCCTCTGTGCATCACCCCTTTCCTTGCTATATGCTCATCACCTGTAAGAGCCGAAATGAGGGATGTGGGACTCCAGGAGCTCTTCAAAATGCAGTTTATTGTATACAGAATGCAGTTTATTTTATACAAAAGGCAGTTTATTCCTTCCAAGAGGTTACAGCAGTCCAGGGCCATGGGTGACAGAGCTGTGCCTACAGATGTCAGCTCCAGCTGCAGGCAGGCCCGGAAACCCACATCCCTCATTCAGGCTCTTACTGATGGCGCCCCACGTTGAGCGCCACTGGGAGAGCGGAAATAAGAGATGTGGGACTCAAGGAGCTCTCCAAAATGCAGTTTATTGTACACAAAATGCAGTTTATTCCATCCAAGAGGTTTCAGCAGTCCAGGGCTGTGGGTGACAGAGCTGTGCCCACAGCTGTCAGCTCCAGCTGCAGGCAGGCCTGGAGACCCTTAGTTTAGGTTACAGTGCATTATTTACTTTTCTTTGCTGAGCATCTTCATACAGTAGAACCAATCTACACCTTAACTATTATCTATAGCCTATCATAACTACTATAATTACCATATTCATGTTACTCTTCTCCAATCACTAAAAGTCAGTACATTACAGTTTAAGCTAGAAGTTGTTTTTCAGTTTTCTTGCAGTGGAAAATTCGGAGACTTTTTTCTACTTGCAACTTTGTTTGCCTGTGCTCTCTTTCTGCTTGGTAAAAACATCTTGTTTGGGGTGGGTTTATCCTTTGCTCTAAGCCATAAAAACCCCTTCTAACTAACACACCCTTTGCCTCCCTGGTTACCCAACAAGACTGGCTCAGCAATTCTTTTCTTCCATATCAAAACTTGCTTCCATCTCTATTCCTTCATCAGACTCTAAATTTAGAAATCTTTCTGCTGAGCACACAAATCTGTGAGACTTCCTTGTCAAACTTTCATCCTTCCCAACAATCACCCCTTTCCCTCTGTACATCACCCCTTTCCCTGCTGTGTACCTCATCCCCTTCCCTCTCTGAATAGCTCTTGGAGATCTATTTCACACCCAGGATAGCTCAGCTACCTCAGAAGGCATAAAATCAGCAGGATGGCTTCTGTGACAGTGTTGGAAACAAAAAGGTTTTAATAAAAGGCAAAATAACAAAACTCTTTACAGAGAAAAACCCAGCCAGGTGCAAGAGGTGCTGTTACCTCACAAAAGCAATTTGTTTCTTTGTTCTCTTCTTTTTCTAGTGAATTGCTCAGGTGGGACTTTTTGGCTCCTGTCCTAAAGTTTGAGGTGAAGTCCCCCAGATGTCTTTCCACCTAATTGAAGAGAGAAACTTCTGGGCTTATTTCCTTTTTAAGGGGACGAAGGATGGTTTTGTCACTCCATCAACAGGGGGCACATTCCTATACAGGACTTTTTGGCTTCTGTCCAGTTGGGTATCCTTGACTTTGAGGTGAAGTCCTCAAGATCCTATGTCATTTTACCCAACTGAGGAGAGAAACTTCTGGGCTTATTTTCTCTTTAAGGGGACAAAGGACAGTTTTGTCACTCCATCAACAAAGGGCACATTCCTACACTGAATTTGAATATACTGAATTTGAAAACGAAGGTTTGTCACACCTTGGGCTGAGGCAGAATTTAAGCTGTGAGCACTGTCAAGGTGCCCTGAGCAAATCTGTGTGGGCTGCCCACAAAGGCTGTTTGTGTTCCCAAGGCTTCCCAAGGCTTCCAAAACCCAGGGAACCACAGCTCTGTGCCACTGCCTGGCTCCATCTCTCATTTTGTTTTTAAACCCAGTTCAATCTTTTCTCTCTGCACCTGAGAATTCATCATTCCTGTGCCTCCAGCTTCCCCAGCCCCCTGCACACAGCGTGGGGGGAGATTTCCACACTCAAGGAGCCCCAGTGCCCAAACTGTGGCTGCTGACATGTGCAAGGGGGAAGTGAGACATTTCCCACCTGTTCAGCTCGTTTGCAGCTTGGTGGGATATTTCCTATTTTTAACTGTAGCTGCAGTTAAAGGAATAAATTTGTGAAGTCAAACATAAGGTAACAACCAAAAGAAGCAGTTTTTTTAGCTGCAGATCTCTCTGATTCACTACCTGGTGAACATTTTCTTTAGCATAATGATATTTCTTAGGGTGCATGATAAAAACCTGCAGTAATCAACAGACACTGTTCTGTTTTCAGTCTGATCATTAGCATTTTGCTCTCATTAACCTGAGCATGATAAATTGCTCATAAAACAGCTATTTCTTTGTTGGCCATTAGCAGGTCTGGTTGTGAGATGTGGAATTTGGTTTACAGAGTTTTGCATCACGGATATGAACTGTGTGTGGCTCTGACACCGCAGGTCAGGACAGTGTAAATCAAGGAAATATTTCTAGACTTTAATCTGAATGTTTCTAGACTTTAATCTGAATGTTTTTAGACTTTAATCTGAACTGAGACCTAGGGATTTAAAGATATTTAAACTCCTAACCAGGTGTTTGCTTGGGCTGGGAAGCAATCAGCCTTGCTGTCTGCAGGTGGAATGTCCTTCCACAGAGGTAGAAGATGCTCTGGCTGTTGCAGGTAAAACTCTGCCCTCTCTTCTCCCCTTTCTGACATTTTAGCACTTTTGCTGTGCCTTTTTGTCCCCATGTGCCATTCCCCATCCTGCTGGAGTGCTGCAGAGTCCAGCTGGGATGCTCACTGGGATGCCAGCCCTGGCTGGGAGCACTGGAGGGGCACACACAGCGCTTCAGCTGCCAGAAAATGAGACTCATTTATTTGAAAATCTGTTGTACACAAAGCACTTTAATAACCACATTCATCTAAAGGCCACATCAGGAGAAACAGCACTGCCTGTTCCCTCTTGGATGCCAGTTTTGGGGAATGCTGCTGCTAACATTTAGCAGGAGCTCCAGGTCACCTTGATATAATCAAGCTAAGACACATTTTAATGTCTGTTTAATTAGATTTACCATAGGGAAGGTGCCATGGAAGAAAGCTGCATTTCTGCTTCTAGTGCTGGTTGAAATAAAAATGCAGATAAGAGAGTGCAAGTGATAGATAAAGATGAGGGGGGTTTGTACCCCTGTTCAATGTGAATTTTTTACCTTCATTTGAGTGATGTGTCTGCTCTTTCCCTGCACTTGCAGGGCTGGAAAACCTCACACCCCCACAGACTGGTGCTGTTTTCTGCCTGCCACAAAAATGTCGGTTCTCCTCAATGTGTGATTTTCTTTGGGGTGACCTGAGCTTCGAGCACCTCTCTGTGAGGCTCCCACATCCTTCAGGAGCTGCCCGTGTTATAAACAGGATTGAAGCATAAGGAAAGGAATTAATGTGATTTCCAGCAGCAATAGCTGAACCTCATGGCAAAATGGTAGAGAACAAACAGCTCCTGCTCATCTCACACCGTTTTGAGTCCTTCATGATGAGGCTGTGGGAAACTCCAAGGAGCATTTTGTAAAGTGGCCACTTGCTCCTCCATAGGAAATAAAGCATTGAAACATTGCTATAAAGGATATGACATCTCTCCCAATGGATTTATTAAGAAGACCACAAGAATAAGGAGTTATAAAACCTGATCCAGTCGGCACTTCAAGCTGTGTAATTGATATCCATTATTTCCCATTGACTGCTCTGCATGAATTTGCTTTTTGTAGCATCAACAGATTCTGCCTCTGAGCTGCTGGGGCTTGGCAGAGAGCAAAGCCAATGGCAAACCTGGAGTGTGAATCCCAGGAGAGAGCCAAGGTGCTTTTCCTCAATTTCTCCCATAAATACACACCTTTATCATCATTTGCACAGCTTCTTAAATCACTACATTTGCACAGGGCAGCACAGATCTGCTGTGGCTTTGCTGAGGCAGACTGCGCATCAGTTTGGGTTCCACAATGATTTAATTTCTCCTCATCTGCTTCATTTCATGGCAATTTTCTGTTATTTACAGAAATTGGGTTATTATAGTAAAGAATTTGCTGAAACAAAGCAGGCAGAAAGGGGCCATGCCCAGAAATTCAGATTATTCCTGTGCCAAAGTAACCTCAGCCCTGTTGGTGTCTGTCTGTCCTGAGCATTGTCTGTCTGTCAGCTGCCAGGAACAGCACATCAAGGCTTCCCCAGGACTTCAGTATTTGATTTCATACCTGATTTCAGTATTTGGTTTGCTTTTGGTGGTGTTAGAGCAACCAAGGATAACTGAGAGGCTGACATGCCTCCACCCAGGTCAGATTAGGCAAATCCATCATTTTTCCCTTCTTACCCAAAGCTGTTCTCCTGCCCCTACCTCCTGCAAATCATTTGCTTCACTATTCACTTGTACAATTTCTTGCTTTATTTTATTTTTTTTCCCTTCTCCTTATCTCACCTCAAGAAGGAGAGGGATTACCTCATTTCGACTGCCTCAGAAATAAATCCTCATTATGGATTTGTACCTGGGGAGGAAGAAGCTGATTTCCACTCCCAGCCTGTTCTGGAGAGAAATTTGAAAGTAATTGTTGAGTCCAGGGACATCTCACTTGTCTAATAACCATAAAGAGCATTTTTATTAGAGCTGGGCTTGGGGTTGGGACTATTGAGATTATATTTATGGGGAAGATATAATTTCAGAAAAGTAGAATATGGACATCAAATCATTTCAGAAAACTGGAATATGGACATCAAATCATTTCAGAAAACTAGAATATGGACATCAAATTTATGTTTGGAGCAAAGGGAAGGATCTAACATGCAATAAATGTCTTGAGTGCTGGTGGGGGGCTCATCCCCAGGCCAGGGTGGCTGCACTGCCCCACCAAGAGTGCACAGGGCTCACTGGATTGCCTCAGATTTCTTCAAAATCATCCTCTAAGCTGGCTAAACCCAGCAGCAGCTTTTCCCCTTGTGCTGTAGTTGTGAAAACTGCTGTGGGCCAGCAGAAAATGGTGTTTTTACTCAGGATCCAGAAGGAATGCCTGGGTTCTGCCTCACTAAACATGTTGGAACACCAGGCTGAAGTGACAGTGGGATGCAGCCCTTTTTTCCTGGCTAATTGCTGCAGGATGAAATAAGGGTCAGGATAAAATGTGGTTATCTGCTAAATGGCTGCAGCACCCAGCTGTCAGGCTGTCTGCTGCAGCCCTGAATTTATTGAATGTGGAGTTTTGGATGCTCCAGCTCAGGGCAGGGTTGTGCTGTGATTTCTGTGGGCTTTGACAGAGCTGGGGGTGAGAATCTGCCACAGAACCATCAGTTATGGACCAATAAAAATAAGAGCCCATGGGAGCTTTCAGGAGGAGAAATGGCTTGGTCAGTGTTGCAGATTTACCCCAAATGTACCCAGATGAACAGAGGTGTGTGACAGAGGTGTGTGCCCAGTTCTGAGGCTCTGGAGCTTCAGGGACCCTCAGCCACCTGCTCAGCCTCCAGCTGGTGCTGAGGATGGATTTTCCTGAGGATGCTGAGGATGGATTTTCCTTAATGATTCATGAGGAATGGCATCAAACGGACACAATCACAATCCCCATTTCGCTGTTGTTTAGTCCTTGGTGATTCAGGACAGGGAGTGCTCACACCCAGAGCTGCTTCCCACCCCTGGAAGCAGACACAAGGGTTTGTTTGTACAGGTCCTGGTCCCAGTGAAATGCAGAACATGTAAATCAGACTTAGATATAAAGAGGATGATAGATTAAGTTATGTTTGACTGACAGATTTTTCCTTCTGCTGCCTCCACATCCATGCTCTGAATAGGAGGCTGGGGATTAAGGCCATTAAATTACCTGGTTTATTGGGAAAAATAAAATATCAGGAACAGATGAAAATGAAAAGAGAGAGAAATGCAAACTGAATGAGTGCTAAAAAATTACTAAGGTAAGGCAGCAAATGAAATAGAACAGCACTAAAACTGGATGGCATGTAAGAAATTCTCAAGTGGCAGTGCTGTGGAGTCTGGATTTCAAAGTGTGGAGTTAAAGACACGTGAGCTTGATCTTTTTATGAAAATCCCTTCCTTAGGATTTTTTTCTTCTTGAGAAGCTGTGAGGCCTCAGGAACAAAATGCAAACTGATTATCTGCTGCTGTGGAATGCAATAGGTGCATCTGTGATTGGTCTCATGGGGTTGTTTCTAATTAATGGCCAATCACAGTCAGCTGGCTCAGACAGAGTCTGAGGCAGCTGCTTTTGTTATCATTCATTCTTTTCTATTCTTAACTTAGCCAGCCTTCTGAGATGAAACCTTTTCTTCCATTCTTTTAGTATAGATTTAATGCAATATATATAATAAAATAATAAATCAAGCCTTCTTGATTGTGCCAGTACTTGCACACAAGGCCACGGAGAGAGCTCAGACCCTGCCCTCTCCTCTGGATTCATGGAATGGGCTCTCACTGCACTCCTGGGTCTCCTGAAAGCAAACAGAACTGCTGCAGATTGCAGGCAGAGCCGTACTCCTGAGGAGCTGCCTCTTCTAGAATATGAGTAGTGAAACATTTCCTGGGCATTTGATTTCATCTCAGGGCTGGGGAGATTCTGCAGCTCCACAAACAATCCATCAACAGCTGCCCAGAGAGGAGCAATATAGATTCATCTTCTTCTGGTACAGCAGTGCAAACTGCCTTCCTTGCTCGTGGAAAAATGCCAGATTTGGGTCAAAGGAGCAGCTTTCAGCTCCTCCTTCCCTGCCCACTGTGACTCATGTGAGCCCAGCAGCTCTGCTCCCCCATATCAGACAGCTGTGCTGTTGGCAGGAGTTGCTGCTGCCTTTTTCACAGCCTTTGCTTTTTTAGGCTCTTGATGAGGATGGTTGTTAAATCTCTGGAGCTCAGTGAGTGTCCACTGGGGTGATATCAGAGGCAGCCTGATGTGGGATTTGCAGGAGTACCCAGAGATGAGTGAGTCTGACTCCATGTTCTTAGAAGGATATTATTATATTATATTATATTATATTATATTATATTATATTATATTATATTATATTATATTATATTATATTATATTATATTATATTATATTATATTATATTATATTATATTATATCCAATATAATGCAATATATTGTATTACATTACATTACATTATGTTACATTATTCTGTACTAAAGAATAGAGAAAGGATACAGACAGAAGGCTTAACAAGAACAATAATGAAAACTTGTGACTCTCCAGAGTCTGACACAGCTGGATGGTGATTGGCCATTAAGTTAAAACAATTCACATGAAACAAATCAAACATGCACCTGTTGGTAAAAAAAATCTCCAGACCACATTCCAAAGCGGCAAAACAGCAAAACAGAGAGAAGCAATCAGATAATTATTGTTTTCATTTTTCTCTGAGGCTTCTCAGCTCCCAGAAGAAGAAATCCTGGTGAAGGGATTTTTCCAGAAAATGTGACAGTGACAGCCTGACTCTTGTCACTGTCCTCAAATGCAAAATAGGTAAGCATAGGATTTGTGCTCTGTCCATGGCAATGCTTCCCAGGCAGACACCCTCATCATCATCACCCTCCTCTTCCTCCTCATCCTCCTCCTCCTGGCAGGGCCAACCCCACCAGGGCAGAGGATGGAGATCCAGCCTCTGCACCAGGCTATAAGTGGCTTAATCACATCACAGCACAAAGTAAGAGTGTGAGAAAACGGGGTAAGAGAACATATTCTCTCGTGTTAAATCACCACTCTAGGTCCTGTTGCCATTGGCAGCCTGAGGGATATTTTTCAGAGATGCTAAAACACATCGTAAATTAGGAAAACAAGAGAGAAACCAAAACCAAAACACCATATTGTGTAAGATCGTGTCTCTTGATACCAGAAAAGCTTCTCAGAATGAACCGCCTCGTTCATGTTTACTCTTGTTTGTTTGGGGTTTTTCATTTGAAGAAATGAAAAAGATGTCAATTCTGGTTTTCTGTAAAAAATATAGCTGTTGTCACAATGTCACCTCTGCAGCCTTGCCTCGCTGCCTGCAGAGGTCAGGGCAATGCAAGAGGCTGCACAAAGCACAGACATTGTCACCCATTGTGTGGTAGCACACGCTGCTCTGCCACTCCTGCTGAGGCCTCAGTCATGCACAAACCATAAAATTTTTAAAAATGGTGTTAGGATACAATTAAAAGCAGCATCTCTGAACTGGAACTGCTTTGCCATGAACATGCCTAAACCCAGTCATGGTTGAGCAGAGCAATTCCACTCAGCGCTGGATAAACCCAACAGCAGAGTGCCCAGAATCTGATTTAATTTGAAAGACCACAAAATTATATTTCTCTGCTGATTTTCCAGGTGGCAGGATTTGATACAGAGTTTTTAGTTTTTTCACTGCTTCCTTTTAAGTCAATTTGACAGAAATGGCTTTTGGTACAAGGCAGAATTTGCTGGGTGCCACAGCAGGGATAATGGAAACATGAGAGAAATGGCAAAGCCCAGCTTGGGGAGATCAAAACTCTGTCTGGAATGCACTGGAATGCATGAAGGCTGTGAAAAATGCCAATCACTTGTTTTTAAAATTTTTAAAGTTTAATAGTAATAAAGTGGTTATAAAAATAGTAATACAATTAGAGTAATAATAATTTGGACAAATTGAATTAGGACAATATGAGACAATAAATACAAAGAGTTACGGACAGTCTGGGTATGTTTTCTGGGCAAAATAAGCCTGAAAAAGGACACTTGTTAACAAAGGATTAACCCTTAAAAGCAACAGCCTGTTGCATATTCATACACTTCATACATAATGCATAAATTCCATTCAAACATAGGATTCTATCTGGTCATCATCAACTTCAAATCCTAACAGCACCTTCGTGGTGTTAAGAAGTTCGTTTCTTCTGATAAGAGGGCAATAAATTATTTTTCTCTGAAAGATTCAGGTGTCCTGTGGCTGCTATCTCACTGCGAGTCCTTTCTTTAAAAAAAATAATCCTACACAGCATCGTTTCTAAAACTATATTTAACACACTACTTAAGAGAATTAACACAGCATCACTTTCTAACACAACACATATAATATTCATTTGAATATTTGCGAAAAGCCAATCATAAAATACATGCATTTTTCACAGAGGCCAAGTTTTCTGGAGGAGCAGAAGACAGGGAAATTTGCACCTCTTGTGGGACATTCCCTGGTCCACCAAAGCATCCCTCTTTTTGGGGACACCAAGAGCTGCAGCAGGATCTTCCATTCAGCAAGACCTGGCAGATTGGGTGTGTGCTGGCCTTTGTGAGGATGTGGAAGGGATTTTTGCACGGTTGGCACCAGCGTGGCCACGAGCACGACGTCTGCAGGGGAAGGAAGGGTGGTGGCCACGGACTGCGCAGCCACAGGGACACCCTGCAGGAACGGGAGCTGCCCTTCCTCGCGGCTTTGCTGATTAAGGAGCTCCTTTTGTTGGCACTTTGGGCTGGGATTAAAACATTGCTGGGAGAGACACGCTCAGGGGCAGGCGAACAGCTTGTTCCCAGCTGGCTCAGCACTTTCCTGTTTGCAATTCCACCTCTCAGAGCTCAGAAAATGCTCCCTGAAGGTTGTGGGGTGCTGGGCTGGCAGCCCCACATAGCCCCTGTGGGGTTTGTGAGGTCTCTTCTCTCTTTCCCCATTTCTGAGGTACTTGAGAGGTTCAGACTTCCCAGAACACCTGATCCCAAAGACTCCCCTCTAATGCATAACCCTCCCTTTTCATTTTAATTCTTACTGAATTCAGGGGTTTTTCTTCCTCTTTATTTCTTTCATCTTTCAACTCCAAATTTTATTTACGAGCAAACCTAAAGTTTATTTGTAAAAGTAAATATCTTTTTCCATTCATCAATCAGTGGAATCCTTCCCATTGTTTCTTTGCTCTCCCAGTGCTGGTTTTATCCACCAGCAGAGCCACAGCTTGTTTGGAAACACAAATCCACCATTCCTCTCCCTCCAAACTGGAGGAGCTGAGGGATGTTTCTGCACCCATTGCTTGGTTTAAAGGTCAAGGGCTTTAAAGGGTTGGTGGTGGCTCCTCCTGCTCCCCCTGCCAGAAATGTTCTGCCTGGCAAATGGGCTGTGACTTAGCAAGCAGCTTTCTAATGACTCCTCAAACTGAGATTTTTATCCCTGCAAGTGCAACTAGGTCTCAGTGTCCCTGATTAGTTCCTTGTGACAAATTCCATCTGCCTGCCTGCGAACAACAAAGACCTAAAAAACCTGAGCACCAGCCATGCAGCCGACTGCTCCCATGCTGGGCTTTGTCATCACAGGAAATCACTTACCAAACAGGAAACTCTTCCTTGTTCCACTCAATTTCCTGGGACTATTTGCTGTGAAATGTCACCTTCTCAGATGAAGGAATGGGATTTATCACAATTAAGGGAGGCTTTGACATATCCTTTTAAGTGAATTAAGGGTGCTCTAATTCTGAATTCGCCCAGGGCCTCGTTGGTGCAGTGGGAGTCCTCAGAACATCAGAAGCTTGCACATTTTTGGGCAGTTTTTGGTGTGATTTTGCTGCTCCTGTTAGTGTGGGCTGCCAAGGTTGACAATGAGTGGCTCATTGTCAGAATGCTGGCCCTGAACACTCCTGAGGAATGCAGAGAGAGGACTCTTGTGCTGGGTTGTTGATTGACGGAGCTGCTTCCGATGTGTTTGGGATTTTGAGTCACAATGCACCTGCGTCACTGCCCTCGTCAGCCAGCGCTTTCCTGCTGCGAGATTTTGGCTGTTACACGAGACACAGAGGAGCTGAACCCGTGGCACAGGGGTTATATTGTTATATTGCACAGGGATTCCATGGCATAGGGGTTATATTGCACAGGGGTTCTCTCTCACAGGGGCTCTGTGGCTCAGGGATTCCATGGCACAGGGGTTCTGTGGCACAAAAATTTTGTCTCACCCACGTTCTGTGGCTCAGGGGTTCTATCTCACACAGGTTCTCTGGCACACAGGTCCTGTGGCACAGGGGTTTCATGGCACAGGGGTCCTGTGGCACACGAGTTCTGTGGCACAGGAGCTCCGGGGCACACGGGTTCTGTGGCATACAGGTTCCTTGGCAAACACAGGTTCAGTGCACACATGATTCTGTCTCACACAAGTTCTGTCTCACACAGATTCCGTCTCACACAAGTTCTGTGGCACAGGGTTTCTGGGGTTCTGTCTCACACAGATTCTGTCTCACACGATTTCAGTGGCACACAAGTTCTGTGGCGTACAAATTCTGTCTCAATTCTGTCTCACACAAATTCTGTCTCACACAGGTTCTGCTCCACAGGTGCTGGTGCAGTGCTGGCAGAGCCCTGGCATGGAGAAGGGCAAGCAGAGGTGGCTCCCAGCAGCACTGCCCACCCTGGTCCCTCATCTCCTCCTCAGCCCCCTCACCATGGAGGTTTTCCCTTTTTAACCCTTAAACCCTTCCCAAAGTTCTGTCCATCAGCCCCTTCTTTTGTCCAGTGGTGGAGATCTCTTCCTCAAACCCTGACATGAGGTCATTCATTTTGTCCAGCTTACTCTGAAATAACTTCCTGAAATAACTTCCTCCAATGAATGGTTGGAGCTCAGGTGTTCCACAGTGACCAGCCAGCCCTCCCAGTTGTCCCTTGATAACCACACAAGGGTTATCAACATAACTATAAATCTATAAACTTTTCTTAACCTATAGACATGATATTTGTCTGTTAATTGTGAGAGTCAATAATTGCATCATTGATCTATCATGGATGAACTTTACAGAGCCCTTGGTGGGAGTTGCTTGGAGCAGTTATTGTGTCTGCTCAAGCCTACTTTACTGTGGTGCTGTTATCTGTTTGGTGACATTTCATCAGAATTTTCAGCTGGTTTTGTTCCAGAATTTTAAACTGGTTTTGAGTGGCTCTCCAGCCACAGGAGGGCGGCACCAGCACAAACTGCCAAAGCGCTGGTTACAGCCTGGCTTTGTCAGAAAAACAAAATCAGAAACCAAATTAGCATATATTTATGTGTATATTACGAAATAAAAGATAAAACTTTAACAGGAAGGAAGGAGGGAACCCCCTCAAGCCTCACCCAGCCCCGCTGAGCCCTCGTGCAAATCCAGGGGGAAAGAGTGTTTACTTTTCAATGCAAGATTTATCTCTAAATCATTTTTTAAGTATCAAAAGAAGGTTAAGCCCCCATGAAGTGATCTAGCAGAAGCACCCTGTTTCCTCTAAGATCTGAGGGGGGCTAGAAAGCCAGCAGGATTTTTGTGGCACCTTTCCATGGTCTAAATGTGCTGCAACAGACTTATACAGTGACATAATGCACTACTCATTCACAAATCATTTACCATCTCAAATATCTCTTTTAAAGGGGTAAAGATTTAATTTGGTGGCTGTTTTGATTGGTTTTACAGTGGCTTGAGAAAATGACTGGGTGCTGAGGTCCCAGGGTCCCTCTGGGTACAGTTTTTGTGGTCAGGATGCTCAAGAGTGCCTGGAGCCACAGAGAAGCCCCCAGAGGTGATCTTAAAGCTCCTGCTCAATCTCCTGCTTCACTAAAGAAAGGAAAAGTTCTATAAATGGTGTTGAAATGCAGAATTGCTGGCAATGCTCTGCAGCCTGGCTGATGTTTAACCTGAAACCCGCTCAGGTGATGGGATTTGCCTGTCTGAGGGGTGTGCAAGGCTAAGGCCAGGCCAGGCCAGACCTGCTGATGTTTTCTGCAGGATAAAGATAATTTCTTGGCCAGAGCTCAGCTTGCAGCAAGGCAAGGGCATTGCCTTCCAAAGAGGTTTGTTTGTTTGGTTGAAGTGAGATGTTTCTGAGAAAGGTTAAACTAAGAATTGGCACACAGTGGCAAGGGGCAACATTTCAGCATTTGGGAATCAACACCTGAACCAGCCAAACCCTGAAAAATTAGTCCAAAATGGAATTCTTTTATTAGCTTTCCCCTGGCACTGGAACCTGCAGGCTTTTATCTGCAGCTGTGTGGGAAGAGCTCGCACTGCAAACCCAATTCCCAGAGGATGGGGCTTTGAGGAATCAGACTGGGTTTGAACCCATCCTGGAGAAGTGTCACGGACATCTTTTATGGAAAATTCTTTCCTTAGGATTTTTCCTCCTGAGAAGCTGGGAGGCCTCAGGAACAAAATGTAAACAATGATTATCTGCTGCTGTGGAATGCAACAGGTGCATCTGGGATTGGTCTCATGTGGTTGTTTCTAATTAATGGCCAATCACAGTCAGCTGGCTCAGACAGAGAGTCTGAGCCACAAATCCTTGTTATCATTCCTTCTTATTCTATTCTTAGCCGGCCTTCTGAGATGAAACTTTTTCTTGTATTCTTTTAGTATAGTTTTAATGTAATATATATCATAAAATAATAAATCAAGCCTTCTGAAACATGGAGTCAGATCCTCATCTCTTCCCTCATCCTGAGACCCCTGTGAACACTGTCACAGAGAAGGACCCAAACGTGCTGAGTAAACAACAGTGTTATACCAGGCAGCGTGATTAGAGAACTCTGAGGAGCACATGATCTCAAACACTCCACAAAATTATGATTTTTTGATGTTATGGCAGGGAAAACCTTCTCTACACAGCTGAAAGGAAGAAGGGAGGTGAACCCCAGCTTCCACAGGGGTGTGAGGCAATCCAGCATTGGGATGTTGCTAAAATATATTGGGGCACTGCTTCAAGTTCAGGTTCTGACTGAGCTTTAATATTGTGACGGTGCTCACAGGGGTCCAAAGATGAGGAAAGAGACGAGGATCTGACTCCATGTTTCAGAAGGCTTGATTGATTATTTTATTATATATTACATTAAAACTATACTAAAAGAATAGAAGAAAAGGTTTCATCTCAGAAGGCCAGCTAAGAATAGAATAAGAAGGAATGATAACAAAGATTTGTGACTGACTGAGACAGTCTGGACAGCTGGGCTGTGATTGGCCATTAATTAGAAACAACCACATAAAACCAATCACAGATGCACCTGTTACATTCCACAGCAGCAGATAACCATTGTTTACATTTTGTTCCTGAGGCCTGTCAGCTTCTCAGGAGGAAAAAAAACCCCAAGGAAAGGATTTTTCAGAAAATATCATGGCTACAATAATATCTTATAAAAATTAGGTTACATGACTCAAAGTGGAAGGGTTTCAAAGCTGAATTTCACTCTGTAAACAGCAGCCTCAGGTCATTGCTGAGCTCTGTGCCAAAGCACGTTGGGTTCTATGAGGAGACTCTGAACTCTGCTCTGCCCCGTGATGGGTGCGTGGCTCTGGGCATCAGCCGCAGGCAAAGAGCAAAAATTGTCCTCCTAAAGCCAGGAGGAGCTTCCTCATCTTCCTCAGCAGGGACTGAACGGTTTCCCCAGCTGTAGGAATGTGCTCTTGGTTGATTGAGTGATAAAACTGCCTTTGGTCCTCTTAAAGAAGAGTTTAAAAGTTAGTTTAAGACTATATTTTGTCCTCTTAAAAAGGAAAGAAGCCCAGAAGTTTCTCTCCTTGATTAGGTGAAAAAGGCATTTCATAGGTTTGGGGGACCTCACCTCAAACTTAAGGATGTCCAGTTGGACAGGAGCCAAAAAGACTTTCTGAACAATATACTAGAAAAAGAAGAGAACAAAGAAACAAATTCCTTTGTGAGGTGTTTTACCAAGAGCAAGGATCTCTTCCACCTGAATCAGTTTTTCTCTGTAAAGAGTTTGTTATTTTGCCTTTTATTAAAACCGTTTTGTTTCCAACACTACCACAGAAGCCATCCAGCTGATTTTATGCCTTCAGAGGTAGCTGAGCTATCTTGGGTGAGAAATAGATCTCCAAGAGCTTGTGAGACCTGGCTGGAAGAGGCTCCTATTCCTCCCTGCCTGTTCATTCTACTGAGAATTAATGGGGCTCTTCCTCTCTCTCCATTACTGGGTATCCACCTGTGAAGCTGTAAAGGGTTAGAACAGTAAATCTCACAATCAAACATTCAATTATACCTAATTTATTTGCTTATGGCACACGGTAAGCTCTGCAATCAAGTGTGTTAGGCTTTATGTCCCAAGCTCTCCTGGGAGTCAGGGGACGTGCCTGGCAGTGAATTTGGGGGGTTTTGCTGAGCACAGGGACAGGCAGGGACTGAGCCCTGAAAATCTGGGGTGTCCCAGGCCCAGAGACCCTGGAACAGCATTGATTTGGCTCTGCCTGCTCCCTGACTTTGGTAAATGTGGTTTTGCATATTTATGTTGTGCTAAAACATTCAGTGTTTAAGAAGGAGTTTATTGTTTGAACGAGGATAAAACCAGCATGAGTTTGGCAGCACGTTCTGCATAATATATCAGAAAGGGTTTTTTTACTTCTGTATAAAATCCTTCAAGTCACCTGGAATTTTTCCACGGGCTGCACTCTGCCCAAGGTTTCAGTTTGCCTTGGAGTTGTACATTTGTCCTTGTCCTCTCTGTGCTGCCTTCCTGCAAAAGTGGCTCAGAAAATGGCACCAGGGTGAGGATGGAAATCAGAGCCTCCCAGAATGTCTGGGGGAAGAAAGGCTCTGATGGCTCCCAAGCAGGTTTCTAAATGAAAAATTGTGTCTTGTACTTTACTGTTCGGGAAGAGGGGGAGAAAAAAACGTGTCTGGATTGGAATATTTTCAGCATTTGGGAAGGCAGGTGAATTTTAAACAGAGCCCAGCTGGATTTCAGCCAGTCAGGGAAGTACAGTGTGGCAGTTCTCTCTTCCCTTTCCATTATGGTCCAGGCAGAAACAACAGCAGGTGGAGAAAGTACTTTTAGTCAGATTTTCCCTAATTCCTTGAGGCATTAAAGCATCTCTGCATTGCGAAGACAATGGAAATCCACTTTTTCACGTGCATGAATGTTTTAAAAACTGAGTTTTCTGATGATGTGGGAGAGCAGCAGCTTTCACAGATCCCCCTGGGAATTCCTTCCCCTGCAGTGATGGGTGCTGGCACCCAAAGCCAGTTCCAGCAGGAATGGGGGGGATGGCAGGGTGTCACCCTGACTTTTTAACATTTTCTAAGCCTTCTGATGTTCACGTTATTGTAACCAACTTTCTCACACACTTTGTGTAAATAAGTCATTGTTTTACATTCTTTTATGGAGGAGGAGAAATTTTATATAATATTATAATATTATAACTATTATATATATATATCATATATATATATTTATCAAAATAATAAATCAACTTTCTGAAACATGGAGTCAAGATTCTCATCTCTTCCCTCGTCCTGGGACCCCTACGAACACCACCACAGACTGTCACTTTTGGAAAACTATAAATGTTTAACGACTTTGGTTATCTTGATTGATGATCCCTATCAAATGCTGGTTGTCCTTGGGTGTTCCCTGGTGGTTCTGGGGGAGCCCATCTCCACACCAGCTACATCTTTTTTACTTTATTTTTATTTTTTATTTGTTAATGAGGCATTCTTTCCTGCTGCCACCAGCAGTTTCGCAACTTCTGCATGGTGATCCGGGCTGTCCGTGGTCTGAGGTTGGATTTTCGTTATAATTTATCTTAAAATTTTGATTTTATACATTTTCCACCCAAGCACGAATTACTTTACATCACACACACCAATCCTGCAGATGAATCAGTGCCCCTTCCCAGGCCTGGGGCAGTGCTGAGCGCTGGAAAAAGCGGATTTTCCACGGGGGAGGCTGCAGGAGCCGCAGCAGCAGCATCTGGCTGGGTGATGCTGCCGATGAGTGTGCAGTGATTGTGCAGTGATGCTCCCTTGGCGTGGGCGCTGCCCCGGCTCTGATTCACTGCCTGGGGCCCCAGCTGGGAGCCCTGAGCCAGAAAAGGGCAAAGCTTCCCACGGCACAGCGTGCTGGGGAAAATTAACCCACAAACACCAGAGGGTTGTGTCCAAAAAGGAGACAGAGGAGTCCTTTGACTTTATTCCAATAAAGGCAGAGGCCATGGGGCATCCCCGGAGGTCTCTCCAAGTTTTGGAGGAGCAGCCTCCCTTTTTATCCCAATTTCCAGCCACATTTCCCTTCTCTCTTTCTCCATTTCTGAGGTACTTGAGAGGTTCAGACCTCCCAGAACACCTGATACCAAAGGTTCCCCTCTAATGTATAACCCTCCCTTTTCATTTTTAATTCTTACTGAATTTAGGGGGTTTTCCCCCCATTTCTGAGGTACTTGAGAGGTTCAGACTCCCCAGAACACCTGATCCCAAAGATTCCCCTCTAATATATAACCCTCCCTTTTAATTTTTAATTCTTATTGAGTTTAGGGGATTTTCTTCCCCATTGTTTCTTTCATCTGTCAATGTCCAGTTTCATTTATCAGCAAACCTAAAGTTTATTTGTGTTAGGAAAATTAATCCACAAACACCAGAGATTTATGTCCAAAAATGAGACAGAGGAGTCCTTTTACTTTATTCCAATCAAGGCAGAGGCCATGGGGCATCCCCTGGGGTCTCTCCAAGTTTTGGAGGAGCAGCCTCCCTTTTATCGCAATTTCCAGGCACATTTTCCTTCTCTCTTTCCCCATTTCTGAGGTATTTGAGATGTTCAGACTTCCCAAAACGCCTGATCCCATAGGTTCCCCTCTAATGTATTAGCCTCCCTTTTAATTTTTAATTCCTATAGTTCTTTTAATTCTTACAGAATGTGGGGTTGTCCCCATTGTTTCTTTCATCTTTCAATGTCCAATTCCATTTACCAGCAAACTTAAAAGTTTATTTCTAAAAGCAAATCTCTTTTTCCATTCATCAATCACTGGAATCCTTCCCATTGTTTCTTTCCTCTCCCAGTGCTGGTTTTATCTCCCAGCAGCCCCACAGCTTGTTTGGAAACACAAATCCCCCATTCCTCTCAGTGCCATGGGTGCATCTCACCAGGAATAAGGGGCTTTTTCAGGGCTGTGTATTAAGATTCTGGTCATGGCCCAGCTTTTGGTTTTTAGCAGAGATAAATGGCAACTGTGCCATCTCCTGTTGCCTGCAGTATTTTAGAGGCTTTTAGTCTCATAAATAGCCTTGTCTTGACACTGGAGCATTGTTTTGCTGCACGTGAGGTGTTTGAGCTTTGAAACCCCAGCCCAGCTCTTTTCTGTGAAAACCACACGAACACATCCACAAATCTCACTCTTTACAGCTTGTCACTCACACTTAACCTGCTTTAGAGCAGAGGTTTCCCTCGGCAGCTGCAGATGAAATATGCTTCACCTGTGACTGTTTTCAGAGGCACAAGGCATCCCTGTGCCAGGGGCACCCAGGCTGTTGGTGTGAAAAACACCAATCGCTTGTTTTTAAAATTTTAAAAGTTTACCAGTAATAAAATGGTTGTAAAAATAGCAATACAATTAGAGTAATAATAATTTGGACAAATTGAATTAGGACAATATGAGACAATAGAGACAAAGAGTTACAGATGTCCAGGTACCTTTTTCTGGGCAGCACGAGCTTGAAAAAACACACCGGTTACCAGAGGATTAACCCTTATAAACAACAGCCTGTTGCATATTCATACACCTCATACATGATGCATAAATTTCATTCAAACACAGGATTCTGTCTGGTCAGTGTCAGCTTCTCCCTCTGAATCTTGACAGTGCATTCAAGGTGGGAAGAAGTTCATTTCTTCTGATAATGGAGCAATAAATTCCTTTACTCTGAAAGATTCAGGCGTCCTGTGGCTGCTATCTCACTGCAAATCCTTTCTTTAAAAAAAGTATCCTACATAGCATCGTTTCTATTTTAACATTTTTATAACCTAAAACTATATTTAACACAGTACTTAAGGGAATTAATACAGCATCACTTTCTAACACAACACATATAATGTTAATTTGAATATTTGCGAAAAGCCAATCATAAAATAGGCATTTTTCACATTTGTCAAGCAGAGCCTGTCCCTGTGGGTGCAGTGGGGCAGCAGCTCAGCTCAGCAGTTAATTTTTAACCTGCCTGTTGCTCCATGGTGTAGGGGAAGCTGCCAGGGAGGTGTTGCTGTTGACTGGAGCACACAAACACGGCCAAGCGAGGGCTTGGCTTTGGACTCTGCTCCTGCTCTGTGTGCTGGATTTCAGCAGGCACTGGAGGTCACAGAACTGGCTGTTCAGACTCTGGGAACATCCTCATCTGCTCCTGAACACTCTGCTCAGCTTGAGCCGGGCTGCTGACTCGTTCCAGCCCCATCTTTTCATCTTTGGAGAGATGGGGATGGGTGTTTGTCACTATAGGACACGAAATAACACAAGGCACACGCTGGTGTTCTCAAGGTAAAAAAGGGAAGTTTATTTTCTGACTCTAACATTTATAGATTTCCAAAACTGACAGTGGATTGGAGGGTGACAGTGCCACCTCTCCAATGACACTGGACAAACCAACAGTCCATCAAATTTCTCCTCCTCCATAAAAGAATGCAAAACTATAAGTAATTTACAGAAAGCGTGTGAGACAGTTCATTACAAGAATGTAAACATCAGAAGGCTTAGAAAATCTTAAAAAATCAGGGTGACAGGTGTTTGATGAGGGGACAGAGGGTGGGATCTCTCTGTGGTCTGCTGTGACTGGCACCCCCTTTGCTCTGGGCTTTCTCTTTCCAGCACTGTAGCCCCTCATTTCTCTTCACAGGGAAAAGCAAGGCACAATTCTTCCAAGAGTATTTCTGGGTTTCGCATTCTCTAAACTTCAGAGAAAGGAAAAATAATTCTTACATTTGCTGTGCCTGTTTGTGCCAAAGTAGAATGCAATATGGAGATTGTTTGCCCAGAGTGATGGTGTTTTGTTTCCTTGGCCTGTCAGGGCCAAGTGTGTAGCCCCACATTTCTCTTCACAGAGAAAAGCAAGGCACAATTCTTCCCAAGAATTTTCTTATGTCATTTGCTGTGATTGTGTTGTGCAGAAGTAGAATGCAATATGGAGATTGTTCACCCAAAGTGATGGAGTTTTGTTTCCTTGCCCTGTCAGGGCCAAGTGTGTCAGGATTGTTGGGTGACACTCTTGTGATTCTGGGCAGTTGTGTGCAGGTTTGAGTGCTTGGCAGATTCAGTTTTAGATGTATAGAATAATATAATAAAGTAATTAATGAGCCTTTTCATAAGATGGAGTCCAATGCATCATTCTCTCTCCCCTCCTTGGGATTGCCTGAAAATTCAATACAGCACCTTGAGTTGCTCCCCACCTTCCCCAGTGTGTTTAGCGAGAGATTTTGCCAAAAGTCTTCTCCTTGGTTTGTGTCCTGCCTTTCTGTGGCTTCTCCCCACCATCAGTGCTAGTGGGGAACCACCAGCACCCTCCCAGAATGGCTGCTAGACCAGCTGGATAAAATTAGCTGTTCCTCCGCACGTTCCTCAGGATGCTGGGCCAGGGGACACCCAGTACAGCCAGCCTGACTCATGGAGAAGAATTAATGGAAACGCCCGGCTCCTGCAGGGAGGAAATTCCTCGAACAGCCTTTTCCTCTGTTTGTTGTGCTGGAGGTTGACAATGGGCTCTGCCCCTGGCCCTGCAGGCGCCGGGAGCTCAGGAAGGGCTGGTGACAGTGACAGTGAGAGTGACAGCACCGCCCTGACCTGCCCTCCCACACCTCCCAAACCCAAACTAATCTCTGCCATCCTCCCAGAACCCAGGACATCCCTCTGGCTGCCTCTGAAAGGCTGTTTCAGCTTGTCAAAATGTATTTTTACAAGCAAAAAAGTTGCAACTTAACATACCACTAGGCCAATCCACACTCAAAAAAGTCTCGTGCTTCTTTCCCTTCTGTATTTAAACTAGAATTCAAAAACTAGTGCTCTTCAGCTGTCTAGTTGTTTGTAATTTGCTATATTATAGTACATATTGTTATATATACTATAACAATAGTATAGCTATAATAAGCTATAATATATAGTATATATTGTATATATACTATATTTACTATATATATACAATATAATATATATTATATATATACACTATGTAAGCTATAATATATAGTATATATAGTATATATAGTATATATAGTATATATAGTATATATAGTATATATACAATATATATACAATACTATATATATATACTATATATTATATAAGCTATAATATATAGTATACATTGTACTGTGCATGCAGGAGTTCACCGAAAAATTAAGGACTCTCCCAACATATTTGGAGACATCTATTCCAATTTATTTATTTTAATCAAACTGCAAGAATGAGTAATTAACATTGAAATGGTTTCTTCCATACATTTACTGGATTGAGAATACTTTAAATGTGAACTGCTTGCTCAGAGACCTTGGCACAAAGCCCAAGACCCCTGTGCCTTTGATCTTGACCCATGGAAAAAATTGCCAACCTTATATGAGGATTTACAAGCCTTGAAAATTTAAGTAGAATGATAGTTTATTTATCATGGGGTGAAAATTTGATTTTTGGGGTTTTTAGAATGGGGTTTGAGGTCCCAAGATGGTGGAATTTGGGCGTGTCCTGTCCTTTTTCCCTCTTCTTCTTGGCCTCCATCTTCTGGGTGATGTTGGCATTTTTAAATTTGCTTAGAGAGGCTCACTCTCTAACATAGGTGATAGGTATTGGGAAGTAATTGTAAATAATGTACACGTAGTTTTTAGTATAAAAAGATAACTCCACCCTGAGGGTGTCAGAGTGCCTCTGTCTGACCTGCTGAACAGACCTCAGCAGGCCAGAGAAAGAATTTTATAGATAAGAAACAATAAACAACCTTGAGAATGAGAATCCATGAGTTCTGACTCCTTCTTCAACTGCTGGGCTGGGAAAAGAGATTTTTCTAACACATCTCAGGGTCACAGTGAGCAGCAGAGATTCTGGGACTTCCACACCTCTCAAACCCCAATTAATCTCTGGTATCCCCATGTGCAATATACTTTCAACCAAAACATTAGGCTGTGATTCTAGAAATGAAGTTAAACCCTTCTTACCTGCCCAGGGGAAGTTAAACCAGCAAGAACTGCTAATTCTTGCAGTGTGGGCAAGGGCCCTGGGATGGTTGGATATTTGTACCTCAAACTGCTTTTGGCTCATGTTCCGTGAGAATTCATTGCAGGTTTTGTTGAGCCTTTTGAGTAAGGCACATTCCTGGAGCACAAACCTGCCAAAGCAGCAGACAGGCTACAAGCAAGGAAAAGTGCCTTTTTTCGCTGTAAATATCCAATAAACACATAACTTCTTAGTAAGTGGCCTTTATTTATCAGGGATACCACTCAGGCTAATGATTTCAGCGTAATGAGACAAGAGGGACTATAAAATCCCCAAGTCAGTGGATGTTATGAATCATGTTATGCAAATCTTGTGAACAGGACTGTCTGGGCAACCCCAGGACGTGCCAGCAGCAACCAGTTCTGAGGGTGTGGATTTCACTCTGCCACAAGCTTGGCTTCTGCCAGATTTGCCTCCTTCTTTCAAGAAAAGGCTGGTGGCAAATGCTGCCCAGGTCATTGGTAGCAAAGGGGTGCTGCATTTGGTTTTGGGGACACAAAGGGTGACAATGTTCTTCCAAATCCAGCATTGGACCTGGCTGGGTTTGGTTTTGGGGGTCCAGAGGGTGACAAGGCTCTGCCAAATCCAGCATTGGCCTGGTTTAGTTTGATTTTGGGGCCCAGAGAGTGACAAGGCTCTCCCAAATCCAGAATTGGCTGGGTTTGGTTCTGGGGGCCTAGAGGGTGACGAGGCTCTGCCAAATCCAACATTGGCTGGGTTTGGTTTTGGGGGCCTAAAGAGTCTCAAGGCTCTCCCAAATCCAACACTGGCCCTGGCTGGGTTTGGTTTTGGGGGTCCAGAGGGTGACAAGGCTCTGATAAATCCAGCATTGGCTGGGTTTGGTTTTAGGGGCCTAGAGAGTCTCAAGGTTCTCCCAAATCCAGCATTGGCCCTGGCTGGGTTTGGATTTAGGGGCCCACAGAGTGATAAAGCTCTGATAAATCCAGCATTGGGTTTAGTTTTGGGGCTCAGAGAGGGACAAGGCTCTGCCAAATCCAGCACTGGCCTGGTTTAGTTTGATTTTGGGGCCCAGAGAGTGAAAAGGCTCTGCCAAATCCAGCATTGACCATGGCTGGGTTTGATTTTGAGGACACAAAGAGTGACAAGGCCCTGGCAAATCCAGCACTGGTCTTCCTGTGAGGAGAAATCACCATGCATCCCGCTCCACTTATAAATAATTATAATTGCCTGTTCTATTAGGTGACTTAAAAGATTATTTCCAGTCTCACTGACTTATTGGCAATTTGGAGTTGTTACTGTAGGCACAAAAAAAAACCCTGTAGCTGGGCTATTGCTCCTCCAAGCTGCTTTATCTTTGTTGCTCTAAGCAGAGTCATGGGAATGTTTTTATCTAAACCATCAGGTTATTAGAGGACAGACTTATAAATAACCAGTCTTTGCTATTTTTAAGTACTTTCAGCATCGTCTATCATGATAGTACAGCACAACCTGCAGAAAAACAGTCCAGTTCTGCTGCCAAAGCTTTGTAACTTATTGCTGGTTCTTTGGGTGATGAGGAGCCAAGCCCAGGTTTTCTCTGCTCTGCAGAAATGCCAAAGGCTGATGAGCCATGCTCCTGAGCCATCATTTTCTACACCTTTCCACAATGCAGAAGATGTTATTCTGCTTTATTACAGAGGGGAAACTGACACTGGAGTTGATTAGAAATAAATTTGGTGGGGAAATGACACGGTTGCCATGGCAATTGTGGGCCAAGCTGGTGCTGGCAGGTGGGATGGGGGAGCCAGGGGCTGCTCCACATCCTGAGGATGGGCTGCCAAAGCCATATCTAGGGAATGGGGGAGAGCTGCAGGTAGTCTGCTCCTAAACCAGGCCTCTATGAAATGACAAAAAAAAGTCTAACCCCACCACTCCAGGAGAACTGAGCATTTCAGACAAGGTAATTTAAATTTACTTCATAATTTATTAGTTTTCACATCGCTGTATGCAATAAATTATAGCCAATATAATATTAACATTGTCATAAAATATTGCCATGAAGTAAGTACTCATCTAATAGTGGCTGTCACCTACACAGAGAAGAACTGTAGTTATTATATTTAGATTTTTAGTGTTAGTGGTAAGTGAACATAATATTAAGGAACTTCACAGTAAATTCAGGGAAATCTGTCATTATTATTGCTTCTGTGCAAACGACTTTTCCTGCGCACAAGGAAAGGCACAGCTGTGCAGAGTTAATGCATTCCCGGACGGCTGAACTCACTGCACCACGCTGCCTTGGGGGCATTTCACAGATTCTGACCCTGACCAGTAGCTGGGAGGTCTCCAGAGCCCCCCACCACCACGTAAGCAGGGCTCAGGCTGAAGAGGCAAAGCAAGTCTGTGAGCACCAAGTCCATCAGGATGGTGGGGCTTCCCCCAGCTCAGTCCCATGGCTGCCCAGAGGAGCAAATCTGCCCCAGCTGGGAGCTGCTCTCTCTCTGTCTCTGAGAGCCTCTGGCCACCAGGCTGCTGGCCACAGTGATGTGCTGTGGGCACTGGTCCTGCTGGCCACACCAGAGATGCTGTGGGCACAGATGCTGCTGGTCACACCACAGCTGCTGGCCACAATGATGTGCCATGGGCACTGGTCCTGCTGGTCACACCAGTGCTGCTGTGGGCACTGATGCTGCTGTCCATACCAATGTGCCATGGGCACCGATCAGGCTGCTGGCCACATCAATGTGCCATGGGCACTGATGCTGCTGTGGGCACTGATCAGGTTGCTGGACCCACCAGTGTGCCATGGGCACTGGTCCTGCTGACCACACCAGTCCTGCTGGTCACACCAGTGCTGCTGTGGGCACTGATGCTGCTGTCCACACCAATGTGCCATGGGCACTGGTCCTGCTGGTCACACCAGTGTGCCATGGGCACTGGTCCTGCTGCCCGCAGTGATGCCGCTGCTGGCTCATGGTTTGCAGTGGAGCTGAAGCCCCTGCATGGACTGTCAGCTCCCCAGGCCCACGGGGCAGCCGAGCATGCTAGGAGCTCTCAAACAGTCCCGTCACAAAGTTCTCCATTCCTGCTCCCTCCGCCAGCCAGCTCAGTGAACTTTGATGGAGTATTTCCGAAACGTCAGGAACTGCAGCAGCTTGTCTTTCCTCCTCTGCTTTAGCGCCATCAGCGCCCTGGTTTTTTCCTCCATGTCCTGGTCGGTGGCGAGGATTATCTTGGCTCTCTCCTCCGCCTTCTTGTCGCCGGAGTTTCTGAAGAGTTTCTGCAGGGACGCCTCGTTGATGCTCTCGAAGATGTTGGCCGCGGCTTTCTTGCGCAGCGCGGTGTCGAAGCGGTACCCGTGGAGCGAGGGGCTCACCCGCAGGGACGTGGACATGGCTGCGGTGCTGGAGCTCGTCTTTGCTCTCATGGAAGCTCTGCCGGCTCTGTCCTGAGCTCTGCTGCCTGCAGGAGTGGTATTTAAAGGCAGGCTGGAGGAAAAGCCGGAGGGCTCCGGTTACAGCGCTGAGATCACGATGATGTCAACACCCAACAGTCGCAGGCAAAGTTTAACATTTAAGTTGCCAACTTTGCTGTCGGACGAGATGAAAAGTCCTCTCTGCTGCTGGAAATCTTCTTCTTCTTCTGGAAATGTTGGGGGTTTTTGACCCACCACAGAATAGACTTCTGGAAATGTTCTCCTTCTTCTGGAAGTGTTGGGAGTTCTTGACCCATCACAGAACAGGCTTCTGGAAGTCTTCTGGAAATATAGGGGGTTTTTGTCCATCACCGATCAGGCTTTAGGAAATCTTCTTCTGGAAGTTTTGGGGGGTTTTGACCCACTACAGAACAGGCTTCTAAAAATGTTCTTCTTTTGGAAATGTTGGGGTTTTTTGACCCATCACAGAACAGGCTGTGGGACTGAGCCAGCACAGACTAAACTCCAGTGCTGCCCTTGCTGCATGTGAAAAGCACTGTGTGCACAATGGATCAAATCAGAAATGAGTAAAACTCCAGGTGAGAAGTGCTGCAGTGCTAGCAAGAGGCTGCAGCCTGTGTAAACAGCCGAGAACTTGGCTCTGTCTCCGCTGCCAGCACTGCAAACCTGCTCCTGTCTGGGCATGGGCTCCTTTCTGCTGCCTCCCAGCAGATCCAACTCATCTTTAGTGCACACAGAGCTGCAGTTTCTGACTGACAATGTTGTCCCAAAGGCAGATGATCCATAAAATCCTCTGAGACGACTTCCGTGGTTGTTACGCCCTCAGCTGCACATGGCAATGGCCTCAGGGGGAACAAGAAATCTCAGTTTGCTGCCCTGCTCCTGCCTCCAGTGTCCTTTTGCTTAAATTTCATGCTCATTATTGCTGGAAAGAAAACTCACCTCTGCTCCACAAGGCTTTCCATACCACCCTTGGTCAATGACAAGCCCTTGGGCTGGGAGGACTCTCCCTTAGTCATACAGGTCAGTTTTGGCTCCTGTGAGGAGCAGGGAGCTGCACTCAATGTCCCTTTGGGTCCCTTCTCACTCGAGGGGCACTGTGGGCAGGGCACAGCTGCCAGCAAGGGGCTGCTCTGCCCACCAGGGCTCCTGTTGGCCTCACACACCTGGATTGAGCGCAATCCAGCCTGGCCCAGAATAGCTGAGGGTTCAAAAGTCGCTTAAGGCCAGGAGCCAGAGATAAGTGTATTTTGGTTAATGTTTTAAAGCAGCCGGATGCTGCAGAAGCTCTGTTTGGTAAACTAGAGGTTTGTTTGCTGTGGCTACTGACCCTGTTACTCATCCTGAAAGGCTCCAGGAACAGCCTCTGCCCCCATCCCACTCAGACCAGGGGTTTCCCTGTTTTACCAGAGAGCTGTGGAAATTACCTCTGACCACACTGAAAACAGATCCAAGGAAACATCACCCAGCTGCTTTTTATTCCACATTCCCTTTAAAACCTCAGCTCCTTTGGATGGAGGGAAGGGATGTGTCTGAGCCACACACAGGGGATATGTCTGTGCCTCTCTGGCACTCAGCAGGAGCAGTGAGGAGCTGAGCATACCTGAAGGTTTTGTGTAGATGTTTGTGCTGGCTCAGAATGGAGAAGGGGATTACCTGTGACTTGCTGGTCACCAGGTGAATTGGCATGGGGCATTCAGAAACTGAGACTCAGAATATCCTGTGATACCTGAGAGATGTAACAGATAGATATGGATGATATAGATATATATATAGATATATAGATATAGATATGTGTAGATGTATAGATGTATAGATGTATAGATGATGTATAGATATATAGATACATAGATGTATAGATATAGATATAGATATATTGATATATAGATATATAGATATATAGATATATAGATATATAGATATATAGATATATAGATATATAGATATATAGATATATAGGGCAGGTTGCTCCTGAGCCCTAGAATGACTGGCAAACCCAGCTCCAGCCAGGCTCAGATCAATTCCAGCTGGCCAGAACTTGCCAGGCTTCTTTCCTTAGGACAAGGAGTGGCCTCATTTCAGTGTCTGGCCACTTTCCTACCTGGGACTTGGGACTTGGTGCTGCTGGGCACAGCCTGAAACAGCCCTGAACCCTGCGTGCCCATTTCCTGCCAGGATATGGGTTTCCTCAGTGCTGCCAGGACTTTGCTCTGGCATGAGCTCTCTCTGCACGTGCCATCGCTTCCTGTGGTTCTGTCACTGTGTGAGTTACTTTTTACAAGTTTTTCACAATTCCTTTTGTGTTGTGCTGGATGTTCTGTGCTTCAGTGTGTAAACAACAGCTTTGCAAGTCCCTGGGATTCTTCTCCCACCAGCCAGACGTGCAGCCTCTCACCTTGCCACGAATTGGTGAGGCCAATTCGTCAGCTGCTTGTTCAACATTTGCAGGGCTGATAAATCCACCCTGAAAATAGAACAGTTTTGGTGTGGCTGCCTGGAAAAGATCTCATGGTTTGTAGGCTGGGCTAGCATGAAATGTGATGGGGGAGCAGAAAGAAGCAGGGCCACATGTGCTGCCCAACCCTTCCTGCTCAGAAAGGGGTAAATCTGCCCAAAACATGTGCCTGGATGAAATGCTCAAAGGACAGGACAGATAACGCAGTGTCAGGGTACCTGGGGTAAAATTCAGTGCCAGGAGATCAGCCAAGATGTTGTGGGCTGAAGAAAACAAATCCTTTTTTTGTCCTCTGGTTAAAACACAAGAGCTGAGGCAGGTTCACGTGCGCTTTGTTTTCACCACTCCCACTGCACATGGAATCACTCTGCAGGTATTTGCAGAGATGTGGCTGACAGCATAAATTAGCAATATCTGGGGAAGATACAAGCTCAGAAAAGTATCTGCCATGGAAACCGAGACTAAAGCTGATGCTTTAGGAGTAAGACATCAAAAAGCTGCCAAGATCAAGCACGCGTTCCTTGTGAGCTCATCTCACACAGAGCACTAACAAATGTCTTTGCCCCTTCAAGCTTCTCTGCCCACTTTGTATAAATTTAGTTGTGCTTGGCTCTGACAGAGCGATGAAGCATGCCTCGTCTGTTTTTTTCCAGTAATTCTTGTTTATATGGGTGTTTTAATACTGCTTTCCCAGTAATGCCTAGGAGGAATTATTCATGTGTTGGATTGGAGAGCAACTTCAGAGAAGATGTGATTTCTATCATCGCTCTCCTGCTATTCTTGTGTAATTGCTTTGTGAGACGCAAACGCTCCATTTCACCCGTTAATGGGAGGATTAATTCCCATGCCCACCGTCTGCAGAGAGGCACAGCCACATCTCTAATTGTGCTCTGCTTCTCCTGCCGGCCTGACGGGCTCGGGGTGCTTTGGATGGGGCGGTTTTGCTGCCAGGAAAGCCCCGGGACTGAGCAGGAAGCTGGGGCAGCCACAAACTCCTGCAGAGAGCTGGCTTTGCCTTCATGTAACCTCCAAAAGCACTCCAAAGAAGGTAATCCGGGATGCCTGGCAGCTCCCTGGGGCATGTTTTGCATAGCTTTCCCTCCTCTGGCTGCTGCCAAAGCCTGCACGGTCTGGAGCATCCATTTGGGGTCAGAGGATGCAGCAGCCCCCGTGGAGCATCCGTGCTGCTCACAACTTCCCAGGCACGGGGCATTGAGAAACTGAGACTCAGAATATTCTGTGATATGTAACAGATAGATATAGATTATATACATATATTAGATAGACATATATAATAAATATTATATATTATTATATATAGAGATATAATAGATATTATATCTATTTATATCTATCTATATATCTGTAATATATAGATAGATATAGACAGATATATAGATATATAGATAGATATAAATATATAAATAGATATAAATATAGCTATAGCTGTAGCTAGATATTGATATAGTTATAGATGTAGATAAATATCATAGATATAGATAGATATATAGATAGATATAGATTAGATATAGATAGATATAGATATAGACGATATAGATATAGATATAGATATAGATATAGATATAGATATAGATATAGATATAGATATAGATAGATATGGGTAAAGATAGGTAGATATTTGCTTTGTCTTCAGGCCATTCAGTGAAAACCTAGCAATGGGAAATGTCCAGGAACCTCCAGCCATCTCTGCTTTTCCCATCCCTTCCCTGGCTTGGAGCTCTGGCTCCTCACAGCCTTCACAGCTGCCATCAGCCCTTGTCAGGAGCCACAAATGCCACTGGCTGCCGGGAAAGGGCTCTGAGATGGGAAGGTTTCCGAGATGCAGTGCTTGCAGACAGCTGTGGGATGGCTCTAAGGTCAAGGAGGAGCTGGTTCATTGTGTAGCTCTTGGAACCCAAATTCCTAGGAGGTTGTCAGACACCCAGCTCATGCGAATGGCAGTGCTGCCCTGGCTCCAACCTGCCCACAGCCTCTCTGCACTGGGACCTGTGTGCCTCTGGGACTTGTGTGCCACTGCGACCCCACCTGAGATTTCTGTTTGTTTGGCCGTTGCTTGGGTTTTCCTGTGGTTGTTCTATCTTTAATAGAACATCTGGGAGCACTTGTGCAAATCTCACGGCAGGACACCGTACCCTTTGCTCAGGAAACCCCAAGAGTTTAACTTGGCCATCTGTGCTCCTTGTGACTGCTCTTGTGGTCCCCATTTCAGAGATATGGGACAGGGCAGGTACTTATCCCCAGGTCAGAGGTTCAGGGTAAGGAGGGTCTTTTAAGGGCACTTCTGTTGCAGTTCAGTTGCTGGGAAGTCCAGATATATCTCAGACTATCCTCACACAGCTCCCTGGCCTGAAAACAGGAAAAACCTACTGGTTTGCAGACAACAGAAGGCATGATGGCACAATTAAATTCCATCAGAAAATATTTTAATAGGGTTAAAAATAAGGAGAATTTTTTTCTAAGTAACCTAGTTAAATTCCATCAGAAAATATTTTAATAGGGGAAAAATTAGGGAGAATTTTTTTCTAAGTGAAGGGAATGCAGCCCCAGAAGTGTGCAGAGCAGCCCTGTCCTGCTCTGGCCCAGGGAATGGCTGGAGCTGGCTGAGCCAAGCATTGCTCTGTGCAGGGAGACCATATAAGAGTAAAGCCTGTGGTGTTACTGATAATGAATGTCTCCTCATTTCTCATAAATTCCCTGCTAAATGTACGATCACCAAGTTAATAATGCAGTGCAGGGCATGACGGATGGCCAGTTACAGTAAGTAAATCATGTCTGGGAAGAAACAGAAGAGAAACAGAAACTTCTGGCACTTTTACCAGGCAGGACCCCTTGGGAGAAGCCCTGAATGCATTAAAGAAGAGCTGAGGACACATCTGGGACTGCAGGCTCTGGAGATGCAAGAGCTTGCTGTGTAAGGAAGCCACAGAGTGATTCTCTTGGTGCTTGAGACTTCTGAAATCCATCTTGCAAAGAGAAACTCTGGCTGTGGTGCTCCCCACATGTCATGGGAGATCATTCCTGAAATATGGTGGTGAATTGCCATCCAGAGCATTGTCACAAAAAGAACAGCCTGGTCTGTGGGGGTGCAGGTGGGCAACACCCAGGGGTGTGCAACAGAGAATTTAAGGGGGAAAACTCCATCATGTGCCAGCAGGACCAAACCCCTGGGATGGCACCAGCACCGTGGGATGGCACCAACCCATGGGATGGCACCAGCACCATGGGATGGCACCAACCCCATGGGATGGCACTAACCTCATGGGATGGCACCAACCCCATGGGATGGCACCAGCACCATGGGATGGCACCAACCCCATGGGATGGCACCAGCACCATGGGATGGCACCAACCCCATGGGATGGCACCAGTCCTTCATGTCCTGCTGTTCCCCTAGGAGCCAAGGAAAGCAGTTGAATATCCCTGATATTCCATCCCTGAATACACTGATGACTTCAGCATCTTCCTGCCGGCTCAGGAATGAAAGTTTGGACTTTGGAGCACGAACAACCTTTTCTTTCTGTGCCCGGTTTCCTGTTTGATCTTCCTGCAGGTCCCGAGGAGCCGTGGCTGCAGAGGGGCTCAGCAGAGCCGTCTCCAGCTGTCAGACACTTCATTGTCTCTGCCTCGGGGACGGGCCCACGGAAATCCTGCCGTGGGGCAGGGCTGGGGGCTGGCCCGGGTCTGGCCCGGGTCATTGTCACAGCGCCTTGCACACGCTCGGCGCCGCCGTGCCCGCTGCTGGGGCTGCGATCTCTGCCCAGCCCTTCCTGTGCTGCAGGAGAGGTGGCAGACAGGATGTGCCTCGGTGCCTTTGTGCTGCTCTGTTGTATTGCAGTAAATAGTTTTTACGCTGCTCCTCCTTCTGGGGGGCTGCAGTGTCCCCCAAAGCCCCCATGGCCATTGTACATCAAAGGTGACTCCGACAAAGGGGAGAGAATGATGCCTCTGACTCCATCATCAGAAGGCAAATTAATTACTTTATTATATTATACACTTTATTATATGCTTTATTATATACTTTTATTATACTTTATTATCAGACACCCCAGGCTGTCTGATGGCCGCAATACAGGGGGAAACGGGAACTATGGGGAGAACAGAGGACATTAAACTACAACAACATAACTATACATCACTAAAGCTTTTATTAATATTCACACAACAGTTATCTTTTGATTGTGAGAGCCAATCATCCCATTATCCATCTGTTACATTAAGGGTGGGCTGGGGTACCTGGGGAGGGCTGTGGCTGTGCAGAGGGGATCCTGGGCTAGCAGGGGACACCAAAGGCTCTGTCTGGGGCCTGGCTGCCCTCTGTGCAATATTTGAAACCCTGCAAGCAGCCCAGGCTGGGAAACATTGGCCTTATGTTGAAAGAGCTGAGCCAGGTCCAAGGTCAGAGGCACAGCCTTGTTGAGCAGTGTTCAGTTTTCAGTTCCTTAATTCTGTGTCAAAGCAAAAGGGGATGGGGCAGAGGGAGCTCCTGACCTGGCTGTGTTTTGGGGAGGAATGGCTGAGGTTTGTGCAGCTGAATAATGCTGGGAGAAGAATACCAGGAAGGGAAGGGAAGGAGGGGAAGAGCAAAGCTGCATCTGTGGAGATTGATCAGGGATTTATCAGAGATTTATCAATGCTGTGCTGATTGTCTGGGAGATGAGCCTGGCACTGCAGAGTCATCAGCCTTATAGCTCATTTCTCCACTAACAAAGGAGTTTCTGGGAGAGAACAGATGGTGTTTGGCTCCTACCACCATCTCTGGTGGCCCAGCAACTTTGCTTTGAAGCTGCTAGAAAAGCAATTTCTGTGATCCCCTTCCCATCCCTGTGGCAGTGCCTGAGCCACAGGGGCTGCTGGCTGCATTTGGGGTATTTTGGGGCATTTTTTGCATGCTGCAGGAGGATGGGAGCTGCTCCAGAGCTGCCATTCAGGTTTGTGGCTGTCCCCAAGGCCACTGCAGCTGTTAGGGCAGGGAAGTGAACTTTTGCCAGTGCTGTTTTCCACAGAAATCTGCCTCAGCTGCTCACGTCAGCCCTGCTCAAAGAGCAGCTCAGGGCTGTAAAGCCTATCTGTGGGACAGGCAAGGCTGGCAGCTCCAGGCACCAGAGCAGAGCTGCCTGCCACAGGTTTGAGCTGGGCAGAACCAGAGCAGGGAGGCTCCCAGGAGCCCTGAATCACCTGTGGGGTGAAATAAACAGGGCAGGAGACGTTTTCTCCTTTATTAAAAGTGATCAGCTCAAGGTTGAGAAGCTTGATGCGTCTGTGGTTTGCTGTCTCCACTCCCAAGGTGACTCAGAAAAGGAGGAATGTGCAGCTTTGTCCACTAAAGGGCAGAGCTGGGGGTCCCATCCTCACTAGAGCAATGGATAAAACCCTGTGTTACAACTTTTGAGTTTTCTAGGGTTGGGGTCTTGGTTCCAGCTGAGGTCTCTGCTCAGGGCAAGGGGCAACAAAGGTTCCCAGCATCTCTGCAGGCTCAGTACTCTGTTCCTCACATCCACACATCACTCTGATCTCTTAATTCTGTGTTGGCTCGTTGTTTTTGGGGTCTTTTCAGTAAGTTTGGTGGGGTTCCTTCCCATGGCATGCTGGTTCTGAGGTTATTTTGCATTCTCTCTGATGCACCCCTGTCCCCTCCTCTCACCGTCCATCAACTTAGCCCCAGGCAGGGCCTTACTGATACAAAAGGAGCAATTAATGAAATGGTGATAACAATAACAGGTAGAACTTCATTTTGGCAGCAACTGGTTTAACTGGTTCTGCAACTCTTTTTTTCCCAAAAAAAATTGGCAGATGTTTTTACTTATGACATGGGGCAGCTCAGGACAGCTCAGAGTGCTTCCGCTCGTGTCCTGGACCAGCCCCAGTGGTGCCATGTCACAGACATCTTTTTATGAAAACCCTTTCTTAGGATTTTTTCTTCCTGAGAAGCTGAGAAGCCTCAGGAACAAAATGTAAACAATGGTTATCTGCTGCTGTGAAATGCAACAGGTAGATTCGTGATTAGTCTGGTGTAGATGTTTAGATTTAGCGACCAGTCACAGCAGAGCAGGCTCTCTCTCTCTCTGTCTGAGCCAGCTGCCTTTGTTATCATTATTTTCTTTTCTATTCTTAGCTGAGCCGGCCTTCTGAAATGAAGCTTTTCCTTCTATTCTTTTAGTATAGTTATAATGTAATATATATATCATAAAATAATAAATCAAACCTTCTGAAATGTAGAGTCAACATTCTCGTCTCTTCCCTCATCCAAGAACCCCTGTGACCACTGTCACAGTGCCACAAGCAGCGGCCTGCTGCCAGCCCCTGCTCCCAGAGGTGTTTAACTCTCCCAGAAATGCCTTCTAGATGTTTCCCCACAGCCACAGTCACGGTTTCAGTGAGTGATGCCTTGTTTACATGGGAGCCTTGTCTTTGTTCTCCAGATCTGCCCTTGACTCGCTGTCAGGCGTCAGTGTGCAGGGGCTTCAGGCTGTCTGCTGGGTTATTTATGCAGCAGTTCAGATAAAAAAGAACCCATTTAGAGCTGCCAGTAGATTTGAGTTCTGGGAGGGAGGGGAGGGAAGGGGAGAGGGGTGATGCTGTATGGCAAGCTGTGTAGTTCGTCTAGCAGGGTCTGGATAAGCAGAGAAGTGCTGATGGTGAGCCTGGGGTCTGAGCCCTCGGTGGTTCAGGGTTGAGAAGCCCAGCCAGCAGTTTGTGCTCTGGAGTTGTTGGCATCAGCCTGGGAGAAATAAATCTGGTTTGACTTGGTGTCTGCCTCATGGAGAGAATCTGCCCATCACAAGGGTCTGTGTGAGACTGAGGGAGGCTGTAGGGTCAGGAGACAGATGGGGAGCCCTCACCACTGTGATGGGGACCAAAAAACTAAAATAAAAGCTGTGGTGTGTCAGTAAACAGTGCTGAGTGTGACGTCAGGTCACTGAGGCCGTGAGCTCATGTCCAGCACTCTCTGTGCACAGAGCTGAGTCAGTTCCGGCCACGGTGAGCTCTGTGCAAGGAGCATTTTCCAATTCTGTTCAGGGAAATCTTACAGAGAAAGTAAACAGATGTCTGACCCCAAACTCTGCCCTTCTTCAGGCCTCTGTGATCAGCTGGGGAAGGGGGTGCTGGTGCAGCAAAGGGGATCCTCACCCCAAGGTGCTCCCAATGCTGAGTTTGGCAGGCACTTGGTGAACACCAAGCTGCTGGTTCGGCAGATTAACTGGGAAAGAGAAAGGAATAACAGCCTGGCCAAATGCCCCTGGGCTGGTGGGATGGTGCCCTGACTTCTGGGACATTGTCCTGACCCTCAGGGGTGCTGTCCTGATGTGCCCCATCTGCTCTGAGCTCTGTCCCACGTCCCCCAGGCAAATTCTTTCCTTGGGGATTTCTCCCCCTTCCACCCACTCCTGGGGCTGTGGGGCTCCTCTCTGTTGAGGAAGTATCTTTGATCAGTGGAAATGAAACCAGGAAAATATTTTCCATTTGTGTCAGGATAAAAATGGCTCAAGCCAAGCGTGATTGATAGCTGAGAAAAAATGGGAGCAGCCCCCGTGCCGTTTGTGAAGGCTTCCCACTGTCCTTGCTTACAGTAAACACTGAATAAATTTAGCTGCAGAGCCCAGCATGACACAGCCTCTTACTGCAATAATAGCAGCTCCTTGTCTCTTTTCCTTTTTTTTTTCTCTTTTCTAAGAAATGGGGCTGAGTGGAGCTCCTCAAGCCGGGTGGTGATTGCCTCACAGGTTCACTGGACACCAGGATCTGTGCTTGCCCTTGTTTACTCTGAGATAAACTCAGCAGAGAGTGGAGAAAGATGGGGATAGAGATCAGAGGAGCACAGGGAGAGGTGCCCTTGTTTGCCAGGGCTGGCACTGTGGGCTGTGCTGACTAACTTGGCAAACAGGCCCCTGGCACATCCTCTGTGTGGCACCAGTGACGTGCCACCATGCACCACTGCTCAAACCCTGACTGGGCACCCTGGGCAGCAGAGAAGTGTTGACACCCTCATCAGGACCTGCCTGTGCCTTATTCCCACCCCTTGCCCCACATTATTTTTATTCTAGTGCCAATGTTTGGGTTTCTTTATTTACCAACAGCTGTAATAGTGCAATGTTTTACAAACAGTGGCCAGACACCAAGAATTTTAAGGAAATAAAACCCCTTTTCAAAGGTCCCTCTGGTCATCCTTTATCTGATGATGGAAACTTTACCATCTCCCAGCCCTGTGCCATCCAGCAGTGGTGGCTTCTCAGTCTGTTCCCCAGTCCTTCTCCATATTAGGTGTAATTTAGCAGCTCCTCTCTCCTCCCCCTTGCTGTAATTTGCACTTTTTGGCTTGAGTCATGGCCTGTAATCATATCTGGCCTTCCCCAGGTGCAGATAAAGCTCTGCTTGTGCCAAGCTCTGTGGGACACGGTGCTCCAGGCACAGCCTGAGCTCTGGGGCAAGAGGCAGCCCAGAAAGGTAAGGGCAGCTGTTTTCTGTGCCCTCAGATCCCTCCCAATGGGAAATCACAAGGCAAACTTGGCTGTTATTAATAAATTGCTTAGAGACCTGTGGTTAAGGTGTGCAGGAACAGAGCCTGACCAGGTGAGAAGGAATTGTCCCCCCAGCAGAGCCCTGGGATGGTCCCTGATCACAGAGCTGGGACATTTGGGCCACAGCTGTGACAGCACTGGGGATTTGCTGCTTTTCCAAGGCACTGAAAGTGGTTCTGCAGCAGGGGAAGGTTTGGGATATGTAGGAGCATCGAGGAGTAGGATGGTGGGGATGGATGGAGATGAGAGATTTCTGAAGCCAGGTTGTGGAAGTTGGGATTTATTGCAAAGGGCCTGGGTGCAGGGCCCTGCTGGGAGCTGCCAGGCACAACTCAGAGAAGGCCCGAGAGAGAGAAAGAGAGGTAAAGAGAGTGGTAAAGAGGATGAGAGAGTGAGGTTCCAATTATACTACAATAAATCTTCTTCTGGTCATGGAATTTGGGGTTTATTGCAAAGGGCCAAGTGCAGGCCTCGTTTGGAGCTGCCAGGCACAGCTCAGAGCAGGCCCGAGAAAAGAGAGGGGTAGAGAGGATGAGAGGGTAAGAGAGTAAAAGGGCAAGAGAGTGAGGTTCCCATTACAACACAATAAATCTTCTTCTGTGTTGAATATTCTGATTCTCACTAACCAATCCAGTACAAGATACAAATGCTACAGCATTTCCATACGGCCTATAAGAATCATTACATTACCATCCTGTGTTACATTTTAAACCCTAAAAACTCCTCTTTGGGCCCCTTCTGCCAAGCTGTAGGGTCTGCTCTGACCCTTGGAGCTGTCTGCAAGCAGAGGGTGTTGTTCCATCAGAAGGGGATCACCTTCAGCCAGCCACACCATTGTTTTCCAGTTGTTCAGTAACTGAGGGATCTCAAAGCTTGCTTTCATTTCAATCTCACTTATAATTTCTATATTCTCAAAATCTTTTGCCAGACAATCACATTTATAAGGCTTTCCTGTTCCATCTTCCCCAACAGGGATGCAGCACTGGGAGTCCAGCAGCCCCTGGGTGCTCCCGGGAATGCAGCAGCTCCAAAGCTCTGCTCCAGCAGCACAAGTGAGGCAGGAACTGAGGGGAATTGCTCTGAGATAAACTCAGCAGAGAGTGGAGAAAGATGGGGACGGAAAGAGCAATGCTGGTACAGACAGGAGCACAGGGAGAGGAATGGCATGGGAGAATTGGCCGTGGCTCCAATGGGACCTTCAGGATGTAACAGCAACCTGGGGACTCTGAGATGGGGCTGCAAACTCCCAGCCACTTTAGGGAAGTTATGCATGAATGAGTTTATGATCAACACAGAAAGAAGGTGAAAGCAGTTGTTTTCTGTGCTCTCAGATCCCTCCCAACAGGAAATCACAAGGCAAACTTGGTTGTTATTAATAAATTCCTTAGAGACCAGCAGCCCCTGGGTGCTCCCAGGAATGCAGCAGCTCCAAAACTCTGCTCCAGCAGCACAAGTGAGACAGGAATCGAGGGATTTTCTCTGAGATAAACTCAGCAGAGAGTGGAGAAAATGGAGATAGAAATGAGCAATGCTGGCACAGAGCAGGAGCTCAGGGAGAGGAATTGCAGCCATGGCTCCAGTGGGACCTTCAGGATGTAACAGCAGCCCGGGGACCCTGAGATGGGGCTGCAAACTCCCAGCCACTTTAGGGAGGTTGATCATGAATGAGTTTATGGCTTATGAGGGGTTTGTAAGGCAGCCAGGACCCAGATAATGGGGGATTTTAATTACTTGGATATTGATGGATATAATAAGTGTGCAGCAAACCACAAAGGGAGACCTATGGCTGGAGGGGAGAGTGAGATTGATCTATGCACAGCATGCTAAATCACTTAAATCATTCAGAGCCTCTCCTGGCCCCAGCTCCAGGAGCAGAGCCAAGTATGATAAATAAGGCCGGAATTGGGAAGTGTCTGGAATCCAAATGTTTGTGTTCCCGTTCGATTTCAAATATTCATGGGACAAAAGCAGCAGAGCACTTGGCTGGAGCTGCCTGGGGGCTGTGGGAATCCATGTGGAGGGGGCTGGCCCAGCACAGGGAAAGGTGCTCAGGAACTTTAGCACAGATTTGTCTCAGTGCTGACCTGGGTGAGAGCTGGGCATGGCAAGGAGGGACGCGGAGGCCAAAGCGATTGGGGAGGATGGAAAGTCTGAGGCAGCAGTGTGGGTGGGATGACAGGCTGGGCATGGCCCAGGGAGCACAGGCAGCCTGCAGGCAGGGCTGGCCACCTCTCATGGGCTGGTCCCAGGGCTGGGGAGGCTCTCTGGGGTTTGGTGTGTTGCTATAGGACACGAAACAACACACACTGCTGCTCTCAAGGTGAAGAAAAGGGAAGTTTATTTTCTGACTTTAACATTTATAGTTTTCTAAAAGTGCTCAGGGAGCACAGGGAGCCTGCAGGCAGGGCTGGCCACCTCCTGTGGGTTTTCCCAGGGCTGGTGAGGCTCTCTGATGGTGTGTCACTATAGGACATGAAATAACATGAGTGCACACACTGCTGCTCTCAAGGTGAAGAAAAGGGAAGTTTATTTTCTGACTCCAACATTTATAGATTTCCAAAAGTGACAGTGGGTCGGAGGGTGACAGTGCCACCTCTCCAATGACACTGGACAAAGCAACAGTCCATCAAATTTCTCCTCCTCCAGAAAAGAATGTAAAACAATAATAATTTACATAAAAATGCATGAGAAACTCCATTACAAGGACGTGAGCATCAGAAGGCTCAGAAGAACTTAGAAGAACAGAGCAACACTTCAGCATCTACACATGGGAACGCTTTTGTCTCCTGGGAATCTGGAACTCACAGTAGAAGCAAATTCATGTTCCTATCACTCAATTTGGAGGGATTTTGGCAGAATAAAAACTGTTCTGGCCATTTTTGGTAGAAAACACCTGGTCAGGTATCGCTATAGGACACAAAATAACACAACGCACACTCAGCTCTCTCAAGGTAAAAAAGCACTTTTAATTTCTGACTCAACATTTCTAGATTTCCAAAAGTGGCAGTGGGTTGGAGGGTGACAGTGCCACCTCTCCAATGACACTGGATAAACTAGCACTCTGTCAAATTTCTCTTCTTCTATAAAAGAATGCAAAACAATGAGTTACTTACAGAAAGTGTGTGAGAAAGTTCGTTACAAGAAAGTGAACACCAGAAGGCTTAGAAAATCTTAAAAATCAGGGTGACATTGGTTCATCAAAGTCAGGTGAGATCTCCTCCTGCCACCCTGGGCTCCATCACACAGGCCTGACCATCAGATATCATAAGGAAAATCTCTGTTTAACAAAAGCAAGGAGTCAGGAGAGGTGGACACTCCAATTTGTGGCTGGAAGAGCTGCTGGGCAGCTCCACATTGGAAACATGTGCCTCAGTGCTGCAGGGACAGGGCTGGGACAGAGATAAGGGAGATTTCTGTGTGGGTGGCACTGATTTGGGCCTGGAGCTGCTGCTCTGCTTGTGGACAAGGGCTGGGACATCTCTGCTGTTTTTCCATCCACTCCCTGGCATGTGTCAGTCCCAGCTGACCCAGCAGACACTGCTGGGCTCAGGGAGTTGGTGCAGAATCCCTGAAAAGTGGAAATCACAGGGCCACTGCCTTAAGGCCTGCACAGAAAGTGGTGGTTTTTGAGGAGGTTCTTGGCAATTAAGGATCCAAAAATCTTTCACAACTGGGTTTAATCTCAGAAGGCAGTGAGAAGCTTTGGATGTGGATCTCTGAGCCCTACAGACCTCTGGGAGCTGAAAGAGGGAGGGGAGCAGCTCTTTTGCTGAAATATCATTAATTCTATTACTGAGCTGCAGAAATGGGATTAACCCTGCCTGTTCCAGGGCTCAGGTTGTCCCAGCTGGGGTGTGACAGAGAACAGCAGAGCCTGGACATTGCTGCTCAGGATGGATCCTGTGCTGGAGTCACCCCACACATTCTGGGGTGTGCAGTGATGCCAAAACAAACCCTTGAGGACAGAGCAGAGCTTTAGGTGGGCAGCACAGTTCCCACTGGTGGGATGCAGCAGGGATGCCAAGCACATGGTTATCCTCAAACACCTCGTGCCATTTTTAGGCACAGGCATAAATAAATTATTGAAAATGCCACGTGCTTCCAGTCAGAATGCACCTGAGAGCTCGGATGTCTGTGTCTTGTGATCAATGTTAGACAAGAATGGTTTGAAAACAGAGAGGAATCAAAGCTCTCCTGTCCCAGCCTGCCAGGAGAGCACACGGGAGAGGTTTGTGCATTATTGTGGCTCAGTTCTGGGTTATTCCAGAGCTGCAGGATCCTTGCTGAACCCCATTCCAAAGGAGATGCTGATTGTTTGTGAGCTGGCTGTGACAGAGCATTTGGTAACCAATGTGGAGTTTGCAGGCTGACTCTGTCTCTGCAGTTTTTTTGGCACCTCCTTGTTCGCCAAAAGAAGGGCAGAGTGCTCTGCAGAGCAGGGAAATTTGGCTCCCCAGAGTCCTCTGACATGATCAGTGTGGGAATCCATAAAATCAGAGGGGTTTGGGAAAGCTGCAAAAGGCCTCAGAAACAGCAGAAGTTTTATTGGAGCTAAGCAATAGCCATGAGATTGGTCAGCAGAAAAATTATGTAAACTGTAGAAAAGTAAGGACAAATAGAACAATGATCTGTGTATAAACCCTTATCTAGAATAACTCCCTAAGCTACAGAAAGTTTATCTAGAGAGATATTAAGGAGTTCTAAACTTAATAATGGAGCTCTGTGCATTGTGTTTTAAGGCTTACAAGCAGGGATTGTATTTGAAATAAGCAAGCATTGTTTAACCAAAGGTAGCTTATAGTGGTTGGATAGAACTACTGTCAATGTGCTTTTGCTTTGTGTGATTGGTCAAAAAACTTAAAAAGTGAGTTGTAACATTAAGTTCTTGAGATGTGAGCTGCTGGCATCTTCCCATTCTCATAACCACGGAATGAGACTGATACTGGAAAATAAAACAGCTCAAGGCACATTCCCAGCAGTCCTGTCCTGTTTGTGATTTGTACAAACCCTGGCTGGTGATGATCCGCCTCTCTGATTTTCCATCTCCCTTCTTCTTTTCTGAGGTGACAAATCCTTGCTCCTGAGGACCGTGGTGGCACAGGGCAGCATGTTTGGGCATGGGAGTTTACAGAAGGAAGAAAATCTCCTGCTGAGGGTCCTGTGCCCACCTGGCCCCAGCATTGCTGCTCCCAGCAGGGTTTGGGCATTTCCAGCCCGTGCAGAGCCCCCATCCCTGCAGGGCCAGCCTCCCTCCAGTCCTGGCAGCATTTCTCGTTTAGATGGAGTGATTTTCCCCCTGGTCCAAGTTTGCTGTTTTCCTGAAATGGTCTGAAATGTAATAGGCCAAGACAATCATTGGGATGAAATATTTCCTCCATGAAATATGCAGCAGCTATTCAGAAATGAAGATCAAGAGGAAGGAGCGCTGCCAGGCAGAGATTTAAAGGTGCTGACACGTTCCCGTGGGTTGTTTACTGAAGTCATCTCCAAAGCCCCAGTTTTAGGGCTGTATTCAAAAAAAAAGAGCACAAAATACAATTTAGCAAGAGTTTAATAATTCAAGCTACAGCGTGCTGAGCTTGTTTTTGCCCTTATGGGAACATCATCTCATTTCAAAGGACTTTGACTCTCTTCTGGTCGTGCAGAAGGGGCACTGCCAGGGCTATTTTTGCACCAAGGCACTGATTGGGTGTGAATCCTGCCTCTGGTACCAGTGCCAGCACAACCTGGGGAGGCAAAACAGAGCCATATGGCCCCATTTCCCTAAAGATGTAAAATTCCAAGGAATCTGGGCGTGCTGGCTTGCTAGAAAAGGGCAGCATAGACACCTGGCATTATAAAAAAAGCTTTAGCACGGCTCTTGGCACAGGCTCTGCCCACTCAGCCCAGCTGGGTGGTGCAAGGTGAGCCCATTCCTGCAGCCCTGGGCTGGGCAGTGACATTTGGGAGCAGCCACACCCAGCACAGGGGATGCTCCAGGGTCTCACCTCACCTGCAGAGGGATCAGAGGAGCCTCTCTGTGGGGCTGACACTGCCACCAGGCCGTGTGTTATTCTATTCTATTCTATTCTATTCTATTCTATTCTATTCTATTCTATTCTATTCTATTCTATTCCATTCCATTCCATTCCATTCCATTCCATTCCATTCCATTCCATTCCATTTCTATTCTATTTCTATTCCATTCTATTCTATTCTATTCTATTCTATTCTATTCTATTCTATTCTATTCTATTCTATTCTATTCTATTCCATTCCATTCCATTCCATTCCATTCCATTCCATTCCATTCCATTCCATTCTATGATGCTGTGAGGATCAGGGCTTTGTCACAAGTATTTTTGCCATGCTGGCCCCTTGGAGAAGCCGTGTGTCCCCATGTCCCAACTACAGCACTGTGTTATCACTGAGACTTAAAGTGAAGCCCCTGTGACCCCCAGTACTGCAGCTTCGTGCTTTTTGTGACCTCCTGAGCCCTTCATGAACCAGGAGGGGTGAGGGATTTGGGGCATGGAGAGCAACCCCTGTACCCCTGTGCCTCGATGCAGCCTCCTGGACACCCCGCATTTGTCCCCTTTTCTCATCCACCCTCCTTTGGGGAGTTTGGGTTTGAGCACCTTCAGCATCACTCCCACGACAGAGTTGGTGTTTGTTGGGGTAATCACGGTCCCTTTGCAGCTGTGGGGGGACAGGAGCCGTGTTCAGGTGCCAGCTGGGGCAGCTCCTTCTCGCCTGCATCCCCCGATCCCCCTCCGTGCCCACCTCTCCATCCCTGCCCCGCTCGGTTCCCCCGGTGCCAAACGCGGCTTTCTGCCGCCACCTGGTGATGGACGCAAAAGGGCTGTGACATCTCAGATTGTCCCTGCTCGGCCATCGCTGCTTTATTGGTCTTTGTGACCCACCCGTGTCCATCCAGGGCTCGGAGGGACACAGCTCCTCCCTGGGGCCCGGGGGTGATGTGATGGTGTCGGTGCCACAGCAGGACCCTGTGCCTGTGCCAGGGGAGTCTCAGGACTTTAGCTGGTCAGAGTGACCCCAATGTTAAAAAGTCTCTTTTTCCAGAGTCAGAACTCTTCAGTTCTCGGTCAAGGTTGTTTATTGTTTCTTATCTATAAAATTCTTTCTCCTGTCCAGCCAAGGTCTGCTCAGCAGGACAGACAGAGGCACACTGACTGCCTTCAAGGTGGTGTTATCTTTTTATACTAAAAACTACATGTACAATATTTACAATTACTTCCCAATACCTATCACCTATGTTAGACAGTGAGCTTCTACTGTAAACCAATCTAAAAATGCCACCATCACAGCAGAAGATGGAGGCCAAGAAGAAGAAGAAGAAGAAGAAGAAGAAAAAGGACAGGACACATCCAGATTCTTCCATCTTGTCCCCTGAACCCCCATCCTAAAAATCTCAAAAATCTATTTTTCACCATGTGATAAATTCATTATCATTCTACTTAAACTGTTGTGGCTTGCAGATTTCATCTAAGGTTGGTAATTTTTTCCATGGGTCAAGAACAAAGTCTCAGGGATCCTGAGCTCTGTGCCAGGTTCTCTGAGCCCCCTGGCAGGGGTTTGGCAGTTCAGGACAGCCAGAGGGGTGTCCTGAATTCCAATAGGGGAGGATGCTGAGCTCACATCTCTGTCACTTCTCTCTGTCACCAGCCCCAAGCGTGTCCCTCGTGTCCCAGACCTGCACAGGTGGGGAGGTGCTGCTGATGGGAGGTTTTGCATCTTGGCTTGTTGGAGATGGAGCCCCTTGGCCTCCTGCACCCACTTTGGGCAACCTTCGGGGTAGGTCAGGTGTCACTGACATATTTTCTGAAAAATACCTTTGGCTAGGATTTTCTCCTGAGAAGCTGAGAGGCCTCAGAAATGAAATGTAAGCAATAACTATCTGATGGCTGTGGAATGATGGTTTACCAATAGGTGCATCTTTGATTGGTCTCATGTAGGTTGGTCATCAAGTAAAAACAATGATGGTCCAGCTGTGTCAAGGCTCTGAGTCTGTCACGAGATTTTATTATCTTTCCTTGCTAGCCTTCTGATGTCTCCTTTCTCTTTCTTTCGTATAGTTTTAATACGGCACTTTTAATATCATATATATCATAAAATAATAAATCAGCCTTCTGAAACACGGAGTCAAGATTCCCATCACACCCACAAACACTGCCACAGTCAGGCCCTTATCATCCCCTCCCTGGTGGTGTCCCTGATGCTCTTCAGGAAGCTGAAGATGTGCGACCCTCCAGTTCCTTTATCCTCCAGTGCTGACGGCGCCTTTCCCACAGCAGGGCCAGCCCCGTTCAGCTCTGCCCGCCTGGCCTTGGCTTTGGAGGCTGCCACAGTGATGTACTTGGTGACAATGGTGATGTGGTAGGACCTGAGCTCTGCCAGCGCCGACACGCAGCGGTTGAAGGCGTTGCGGAGCCGCGCGTTCCCCGAGGAGAGCACGAGGTGCCGCGGGGACAGCGCACCGCGGATCTGCTCCACGAAGGCTCGGTGGGCTGGGGGCATGTACTCCCTCATCCTGAGCAGGAAGGCGGCTGCGAGACACCAGAAAAGGCAGGAGTAAGTTGTGGGTAAGTGGAGTAAAAATCCCAACCCTCTAGGAGAGAAGCTGGCTAGGAGCTGTGGTGCTGGCACAGCCTCCTCTACCCTTCCTCCAATTAACTGAGTGTTCCAGATTGCAAGGCAAGATGTATTCTATTACCATCTGTATGGCAGATTATCTTTGTCAAGTGGGCAGTTTGCTTTATCTCTCTCTTTGAGTGACCACAATCACTCCTCCCTCTGGAGGGGACATCTGCTGAGCCCAGAAGGAAGAGCCAAGCATTCCTACCTGGATATAATCCAGAGGTTTTGAGAGACCAGCATGGCTTCTCCACTGGATTTCCCAGAGGAGCAGCAGCTGCCTCTCCTTCCACTGGATCTTCAGAGGAAGAATACATCCTTCTCTACAGGATCCCTGCTCCAACAGAACCACCCCTGACACTGCAGGAGGGCAGAGCCACAATTCCAATGGGACTGCTGCCAACACCCTGACCCACAGGGTGTCAGGTTGGGTTCTGTCTCTGTCAGTGTTGTTCTAGTGCACTGCATTGTTAATTTTATCCTTTTATTTTTCTCCCCTGTTAAAGGTTATTTTCTGCTCCCATATTTTTGCCTGAGAGCCCCTTAATTTAAAATTTATAGCAATTCGGAGGGGTGGGGAGGGTTTACATTCTCCATTTCAGGGGAGGCTCCTGCCTTCCTTAGCAGACTCCTGGCTTTCCAAACCAAGACTCTGAGAAAGAAAGCCCATATTAGGTCAGTGTTCCATTAGGGCTGGTGCATACCCTAAAAGGAAAGGTTTAGCCCTGCTCCCAGCCTTTTGGTTTTCTTTTTTTTTTTTTTTTTCTAATTTCTGGTAAATATTTCTGTTGTGGGCTGGACTAAAGTGGAGCTTTATGAATGGCCTCTTACTGGCAGGATGCCTGCACGCTCTGCTCACTCATCTCTTGGGCCCATAGAGAGCCTCAGCAAAAAGATGACATACAGGAAGCCAAATGCATGCTTTTGTGAATTTGTCATGGTGAGGGAACACCTGCCAGAGGCACATTTGTAACCTTCCTCCCTGGAACTGGGCAGAGCCTGGTGCCAGCCAGGATGAGATGGGCACATGTCCTCCTGCCTGCCAGAGCTGGCACACTCATGGGAATCGCTGTGGCTCATCTCTTCCCCAGCCCCTCATCAGCTTTGGAGAAGGAAAAGTGTCACTGTCATATTTTCTGAAAAATCCCTTCGCCAGGATTTCTTCTCCTGGGAAGCTGAGAAGCCCCAGAGAAAAATGAAAACAATAATTATCTGATTGCTTCTCCTTTGTTTTGCTGCTTTGGAATGTGGTTGGAGACTGTTTATCCAACAGGTGGTTGCTTCATTGGTTTAATGGGAATTGTTTTAACTGAATGACCAAACACTGTCAGGCTGTGTCAAGACTCTGGAAGTAGTCATGAGATTTTATTATTAATTCTTGTTAAGCCTTCTGTCTGTATCCTTTCTCTATTCTTTAGTATAGTTATATTATATATATAACTATTATATATATACTATTCTTTAGTACAGCATTCTATAATATAATATTGTGGTGGTGATCACAGGGGTCCCAGGACGAGGGAAGAGATGAGAATCTTGACTCCATGTTTCAGAAGGCTGATTTATTATTTTATGATATCTATTATAATAAAAGAAAATTATATATTAAAACTATATTAAAGAATAGAAGAAAGGATTTCATCAGAAGGCTTGAAAGGAAAGGAATGGAATGATAATAAAATCTTGTGACTGTTCACAGCCTCGACACAGGTGGCTGTCATTGGTCACAAGTAAAAACAATTTTACATGCTAAGTAAACAATTCTCCAAATCACATTCCAAAGCAGCAAAACATGGAGAAGCTGAAACTTCCCAGCTTCACAGGAGAAAACATCCTAATGGAAGGATTTTTCATAAAATATATCTGTGACATAATATCATAAAATAACAAATTAGCCTTTTAAAAACATGGAGTCAGATTTATCTTCTTTCCCCTGATTGGGGCTGTCTGTGAATTGGACAGAAAGGCTGTTGGCTCACCGCAGTCCTGGCGGTGGCAGATGCCCAGGAGCTCATCGAAGGCGTGCAGGACCGTGCTCTGCGCCGCGCTGCCCCCCGAGAACGCCAGCGCCTCCGCGGACACCCCCTCGTAGACGAGCCCGTGGGCCATGGCAGGGTTGTCCTTCCAGCTGGGCAGGAGACACGGCAGTCAGGCAGCGGCCATGGGGACAGGGGCCTGTGACAAGGGACCTTGGGCTGGCAAGATTGAGCAAAACCTCCCTGGCCCATGGATCTCCTTCTCCAACGCGGCCATGTCAGCCTTTCTCAAATAGGAGATAAACCTGGAAATCAGATTCTGTGCCAAAGCACATAGTGAGGGCATGGGGATAAGGAGAAATCCCTAATTTTTTCTGGGCCCTGTGAGAAGGGACCTTGGGCTGGCAAGATTGAGCAAAACTTCCCTGGCCTAGCGCAGGATCTCCTGGCCCAGCCCATGAATCTCCTCCTCCATGTCAGCCTTTCTCAAACAGGAGATAAACTTGGAAATCACATTCTGTATCAAAGCACACAGTCAGACCATGGGGGTAAGGACAAATCCTTAATTTCTTCTGAGCCTTTTCCTTAAATTTTTCTGGGTCTTGTGAGAAGGGACCTTAGGCTGGCAAGATTGAGCAAAATTTTCCTGGCCCAGCCCATGAATCTCCTCCTCCAACATGGCCACTTCCTTGAGTAGGAGATAAACTCAGAAATCAGATTCTGTGTCAAAGCACACTGTGAGGCCATGGGGGTAAGGAGAAATCCTTCATTTTTTCTGGGCCTTTTCCTTAATTTTTTTCTGGGCCCTGTGAGAAGGGAAACTGTCCTGGCCAAGCCCATGGATCCCCTCCTCCAACACAGCCATGTCAGCTTTCCTCAAACAGGAGATAAACTTGGAAATCAGATTCTGTGTCAAAGCACACAGTGAGGCCAGGGAAGGAGAAGTCCTTGATTTTCCTTTGCCAGAAGAGTGTTCTCTGGGATCTCCACGCCCTGGTGAGCACCCAGCATGGTGCTGGGACACATTGCCCTGCCTGGCTGCACCTCCTGCTCCAGCTCAGGAAGATTTCTGCAAGCAGAGAGGGGAAGGAGCACTTTTCTAGGCAACAGTGGCACTTTACATCAACTTCTTGAATGTCAGTGGCCATTGAGTGCTGAAATGGAGAAGTGCTCACACCCAAATGGAGACAGGGGTTGTGATTTCAGGGAGGTGAAGTGCCCAGCACAAAAATATCTGTTGACTTTTAGCAGGAAGCACCATTCCATGAGGCTTTGGGTGCTGGCTGCAGTTGGGCTACAGGAACAGATTTTACACAAACTGCAGAGAAAATAGATTCATTATCAAATACCAGAATATTTTTAGTTCTCCCAAGATTGTATTTATAGTAAGCTCTACTAGTGGGAAGTTCTTAGAAGCAGAAGGGAATTTAAAAGGCATGTTTTCCCAAGCTGATGACCATCGAGACAAGGTCAGCTTGGATAAAAAATGAGAGAAACTTAATCACGATGCACGGAGCCTTTTACTTGGAAATTCTGAGATATGATGGAGAGAAATAAAAATAGAATCCCCCTGAGAAGTCTGAGACTGAGTGTCTGCAGATGCTGCAACCCCACAGGGGTGCTGGGGGATGGTGAAGGCTCCATGCTGGGCTCCTGGGCTGTGGTTCTGCCTTGCCCAAACAACATTTTCAGTATTTGGGGGGGAATTTTCTATTTTTTGAAGTGACAGAATTGTAACAGAGCAGCAGCAAGAGGATTGTTAAGGATGTTTGCTTAACACGCAGTGGGAAGAGCCTCTGCTCAGCTCTGCAGCTTTGTGTACACAGTGTGGAAGGAAAGAGAAATTCCTCTTCTCCTGTCAAAACTGTTTGGCCAGGAGCAGGAAAGATTCATTTGTGCTCAATTCTGGCTCTTGGGGCTGTCAGGGCTGAGCTGAAGGATGGAGAGAAGCTGGAGGGAGGCAGACCCCAGCCCTTGGCCACATCCATCCCCAGTTCCAGTGCCTAGGAATTCCTGAGGGACAGGATCATGATGCTCTAGGGAGAGCAATGCTGGTCCCTACCCTGCCCTGGGGAACTCCATATCCCACCTGGGCTGCCCCTTCCTTGCACCTCCCCAGCTCCCCCCAGCCCTGTGGCTCTGAAGGGAAACAGAGAGAAAGATCCACTCACCCAGAGAGAAAGATCCGGATCACAGAGTAGAATACTTCTGGGTCCACATAGTCTAGGAGGAAGTCAATCAGATGAGATCAGAGGTGATGGGCAGCTGCAGCAGAGGGTGCCATGAGCTGCAGCATGCACAGACACCAGCTGCTCTCACCGTGCATCCTCCTCAGTGCCTCCCTCATGGCCTCGATGGCCCCTGCCAGCTCCTCCAGGGCTCTGTGCAGGGACTCCTCATCCCCCTGCACGGTGGCACCAAGGGCCCGGGGGATTGCCTGAGGGAGGAGGAGGGACAGCACCAGGTCACAAAGGGGGAGGATGTCTGTGGACAGCAGCTCTGGACATTTGCTGCCACCCATGGCAGCTCTGCCCCTTCCCCAGCCTGGGTTCAGGGACAGGAACACCTTGTGGGTGCACCTCAGGCACTTTAGAGCCCCAACACAGGGTGGTACCCACCTTAATGCCAGGCACTGCTGCCTTCTCCACAAGCACGGTGACAAGGATGAAGCCCCTCAGACTGTCGCCTCCAGGCAGTGTGATGATCGTGTCCAGGTTCCTGCACAAAAGAGCCAAGAACAGGGATTGGGGAGGGATGGTGGCTCAGGATTTCCTTACACACTGTGGGACCCGGGGAACAAAACCATCCCACACTCCAGAGCCTCTTAGCAGAGGAGCTGGTGCAGAGTGAAAGGGGAGTGTGGTATTTGCAGGGTCCACAGGATGAACGAATTGAGAATGACTCTATGCTCTTAGAAGGCTAATTTATTATTATATAATTTATATATTATATTATATTATATTACATTATATTATATTATATTACATTATATTATATTACATTATATTACATTATATTATATTATGCTATACTAAAGAATCAAGAAAGGATCCTTACAGGAGGCTTAACAAAATACTAATTAAAAACTCATGACTGTCCAGAGTCCTGACACAGCTGGACAGTGATCGGTCATTAAGTAAAAATAATTCACATGGAACCAATCAAACATGCACCTATTAGATAAACAATGTCCAAACCACATTCCAAAGCAGCAAACACGGGAGAAGTAATCAGATAATTATTGTTTTCATTTTTCTCTGAGGCTTCTCAGCTTTCCAGGAGAAGAAATCCTGGCAAAGGGATTTTTCCAGAAAATATGACAGTGACAGGAGAGCAGGACTGCTGTGGTTTAGGGGCCCTGCCATCCTCCCTGTGCCCTCCCCATGGCCTGTGCTGTCACTGCAGTGGCACTTGTGTGACAAATACAACGCACATCAAGAGAGGTTCAGCCCAAGCAGTGCTACACAGCTGAGCCAATCCAAACAATAACCAACACCGTTAGAAAATAAATGAGCAGTAAGTACTTACTCCATTTCCAGAGGCCTGGAGGCATTGCAGTTATGGCCAACAAAATGCACAAGAAAAGGAGAGAGAGAGAGAGATTATAAATTGTTCTAGTAACAATTGTTCTAGTAACCTTGGCTCTGCACAGGAGAGCTCTTCATCCACTTTCCCTCTTTTCCTCCCTCTGGACATGAAGGGAGCTCCTGACTTCAGCGTGTGACTCGTGTGCAAAGAGCAAATCTGGGCACAATTGGGGCAGGGAGGGTTTGGAGGGACCTTGGGATCTGTGCTGGGCACAGAAGGTGTTTTCCTTTGCTCTGAGACTGTCTGCTGTGCAAAGTGGATTTAATACCCAGCAGAGGAGTAACTTTTTCATTTGATGGAGTTGAAATGGCCCAATGCTCTGCAGGGAACAGAGGAGTTTTTCCTAGGGGCTGCTCCCAGAGACACCCACATCCCCACAGAGTCCTTGTGTCCACACCCACGAGGCTGAGCCCAGCAAAGATGGGATTCAAGGGGCATTGGCAGAGCAGGAGCAGTCTGGGACCAGTCTGTCCTGCTGATCACTGATCTGTCCCTGACACCTGCAGGAAGAACCATGCTTGCCCACTGGCATTTGCTGCTTACCCACTGGGGTCCTTCCTCCTCCAGTTGGCCAACACAAAGTCTGCATGGCTGAGGATGGGTGGGAGGCCCAGGGCCTGGGACACCTCCCAGAAGGGCACAGCGAGATTTCTGGGCAGGACCTGAGTGTCACAAAGCACAGGGGAAGGTGGGGATGTGGTCAGGCTGTGGAAAGGTGGCAGCAGCTCCTGCTGCAGCCACAGGAAAGGGGATTTGCTCCCATGGGGAAGTGCTAAGGGAGCAGCAGCAGCTCCCAGAGCCCAAGGAGCAGGTGACCCTGCTTTACCTTGCCTTTACCTGCACGGTGCCCTCCTCGCCCTCCTGCCAGACGTAGCCCATGGTGATGAAGCTGAGCACCAGGTGTGCCAAGTGCAGCTCCTCACGCCCTCGGAGCTGCTGCGGGCTCAGCTGCGGCATCTGCCAGGGAAACCCTTGGGAGCAAGGAGCAGAGCCAGCAATGCCAAGGGCCCTGTGCTGGAGGGGCTGCCCTGCCAGCTGGGGAGAACCCTCCTGGTCCTTCTCTTTATGCCTCCCTTCCCACCCTCTCTGCAGGAATTGTGCTTTGTTACTGCTTTGTGAGCAGCGACAGCAATCCATGGGGTTTTCCTCCTCCTGGTGCTGGGATGCCCATGGGGCAGCTGATCCCAAAAGGAGCTGCATCAGGGATCATGGCTGGGATGAGACATGGTTCTTGTGACACCTAGAGGGGCCCTGCTCCAGCCCTTGCTGCCTGCTGAGTGCTTGGATCCGCTGCAGGAGCTGTTTCTGTGCCAAAGTTAAGCCTTTGCTGTCGCCTGGTGTCTGTCCTGGCTCAGCACATATTTGGCAGGTTTTTCAGACACTGCTGTGTCTGTAAAGCTTGAGACCAAGGTTTCAGAGAGCTCTGGGGGCAGGAAGGAGAAGCCCATACCTGGTGGGCAGGAAGGAGAAGCCCATACCTGGTGGGCAGAAGAGAGAAGGCCATACCTGGTGGGCAGGAAGGAGAAGCCCATACCTGGTGGGCAGGAAGGAGAAGCCCATACCTGGTGGGCAGGAAGGAGAAGCCCATACCTGGTGGGCAGGAAGGAGGAGCCCATACCTGGTGGGCAGGAAGGAGAAGCCCATACCTGGTGGGCAGGAAGGAAGAGCCCATACCTGGTGGGCAGGAAGGAGAAGCCCATACCTGGTGGGCAGGAAGGAAGAGCCCATACCCGGTGGGCAGAAGAGAGATGCCCATACCTGGTGCACACGTGAGCGGAGCTGGTGGCTCGTGATCAGCTGGGGCAGCTCATGGGCAATGTCCATCCAGGGACTGTAGGGTGCTGGCAGCTCTGTCTTGGTGGAGAGAGGCAGAGGGAGGGCTGTGAACGTGCCCAGGCTCCCAGCTGTTATAGCAGCTTTTTTGAGTTAGGTTTAATGTTTTCAGAGACTTGTAACACACTTAGCTACTTTTAAAAACATAAAAATTAACAAAATAGCTTTTATTACAGCGTTAAAAATAAAAAAGTCTAATAACAAACAAAAAAACTGTTAGATGTTAAACATTTTTCGTTTTAGTAAAATACTTTTAAAAAGTGATTAATTTCTTTGGGTTTTTCAAATTAATTACTTAAGCAAAACTTTTTAGCTTCTGTCCAATTAGCTATCCTTAAGTTTGAAGTCCCCTAAGTCTTATGAGATGTCTTTTCACCATTGAAGAGAAAAACTTCTAGGCTTATTTCCTTTTTAAAAGAACAAAAGATAGTTTTGTCACTCCGCCACCAAGAAACACATTCCTATAAGGGATAAATAGCCCCACTTTGGGCACAGGACACCTGCACTTCTTGTGCTCCCCAAAATCCTGTAGAGCCAAGGCCAGACAGAGCTCCTTCACCTCTCCTCTGTGCTGCTTGCTGCAGCTGCTTTCCTCATTTTAAAGGGCAGGGGTTTGTCCTATGAAACTGCCTGTGCCAGAATAACAACTGCCTTCCTCGTATTTCTTTGTCAAGTGCTACAGCAAAATGCTAAATCCAAGCTCCCCCAGCAGAAAGCTGCTCACCAGCCCCTCTCTTTCCTGTGCACGCAGATAGGGAGGCACAGCCAGCTCCTACCAGAGGATTGGGAAGCAGGAAGCCAAACTCCTCGGAGATGTGGAACCTGCTCAGTGCCAGGGGCAGCAGCGGGGGCTCCTCGGTGTCAGCGCTGCCCTCCATGGCTGGTGCTGCCTGCCAGGGCTGCTCTGGCCTGGCCACCCCGCTGGCAGAATGTGCTGAGCCAGCACCTGGGCCTGGGGGGTCAGCCTGGCTGCCCAATGGCCAGAGAGGGTCATTGAGCAAACACGGCTAAAGGTTGCTGATAAGGCTTTGTCTGCTGCAAACATTCAACTCTGTTCCTGTGGATGGGAAAGCCTTGGGTCACCTGTCTCTGGGGCTGTGAGCTGACTCCTCCCAGGGCTGCCCCAAAGGGCTGCCAGGCTCCCGTGTGGTGGGAGGTTCTCAGAATCTCTCCTGGTCACAGACTCTGAGATATGTGCAAGTCTCCTCTTCCCAGCCCAGCACATGAAGAAGAAGTCAGGATTCCTCTGTTCTCATTCTCAAGTTTGTTTATTATTTCTTATGCATAACATTTTTTCTCTGACCTGCTGAGTTCTGTCTGGCACACTGACCACCTGGGGGTGTTATCTTTTTATACTAAAAACTACCTGTACTTTATTTACAATAACTTCCCAATACCTATCATCTATGTTAGACAGTGAGTTTCTACCTTAAACCAATTCCAAAGTGCCACCATCACAGCAGAAGATGGAGGCCAAGAATTAGAAGGAGGAGAAAGGCTGGACACACCCAGATTCCTCCATCTTACCCCCTGAACCCCCATTCTAAAAACCTCAAAAATCTATTTTTCACCCTGTAACAAACTATTATTGTACTTAAACTCTCTTGACTTGTAATTCTTCATATGAAAGTTGGTAATTGTTTTTACTATGGGTCAAGATCAAAGGCACAGGGGTCTTGGGCTCTGTGCCAAGGTCTCTTGAGCCCCCTGGGCAGGGTCTCAAGTCCTCCAGGGCAACCAGAGGAATGTCCTGGGTTCCAACAGGAGGTGGCTTGGGACAGCAGCTCAGGGACACTGCTCCTGTGCCTGGGCATCCCCTTCCAGCCTGGGGGTGGTAGATGCTGACACCTGGCCAGAGATGCATAAGCACAGTGGATGCTGCTGCTTTCCCCATTCTGCTGGGGTCACTGGGGCTGCCAGCGGGGTCCAGCAGGATGCTCTGAGCAGGGCCTTCCCAAACAGCAGCTTTCTGGAGGAAAATCAGCCCTGAGAGTGCTGCCTGTGCAGGCAGGGGCTGGGGCTGGGGGCACTGGGGGTGCAGGGGAAGGGAAGGGCCAGGGTACAACAGGACTGACATCCCTGTGGGGCACAGGGGTACAAACAGCAGGACTGACATCCCCATGGGGTGCAGGTCTGAGGGCACTGCAGGTAACATATATTTCACATATAAAACAGAGGTGTTGCCTTCACTCACAGTCAGCACCAGGGCCACCACACAAGGCCTTCCCTGGTCCCCAGCTCTGAGGAGGGGGCCATGAACCACACACATCCACAGTCACACAGGAGAGCTCCACTTCAGAGGCAGCCCCAGCACCTACTGAACAGCCCCCAGCCTCAAGCAGCTTCACAGCCCTCACAGACGAGCAAATCCCAACCACCATCGTGTGCCCACAGAGAAAAGGGGACAATCTCAGCAGCTGTGGCCCCTAAGCCCTGAGAGCAGGGTCAACTCTGATAAAAAACATAAACTACGTAAGCAGAAAACCACAGGGCACTGGCCATGACACCTGCTTTGCCCAACACCTTTAATTAGTGCCTGTGGTGCTGCCCCAGCGCTGGCTCTGCTGGTGGGTCCATGTCTGGCTTCATCTCCAGCTCTGGCTCTAGCTCTGTGTCTGTCTGCAGCTCCGGGACCAGCTCTGGGTCCGGTAGCTCCAGGTCTGGCTCCCATTTTAGCTCCAGGTCTGGCTCCAGATGTAGCTTCAAGCCTGGCTCCAGATTTAGCTTCAGGCCTGGCTTCCATTTTAGCTCCAGGTGTGGCTCCCGTTTTACCTCCAGGCCTGGCTCCCGTTTTACCTCCAGGCCTGGCTCCCTTTTTACCTCCAGGTCTGGCTCCAAATTTTGCTCCAGGCCTGGCTCTTGATGTAGCTCCAGGCCTGTTTTAGCTCCTGTTTTAGCTCCAGCCTGTTTTAGCTCCTGCTCTGGCTCCAGATTTCGCTCCAGGTCTGGCTCCAGCTCCCTGCCCGTGTCCTGGCTGGTGCTGTGGGGGATCTGCAGTGGGGCCTTGGCCCTGCCTTGGCTCAGGGAGTGCCTCAGCCTGAGGTCACCTCAGCCCTGGGCAGCGTCCTCATGTCCCCATGGGAGTCCCCCCATCCCCTCCCCTCTGCAGGGATGCCCTCAGCCCCCTTTGGCCCACCCTGCCTCCCCAGACCCCACAGCCATGGGGCCCCACTCACCCCTCGGTGCCCAGTGCCCGCTCCCCGTGGCGCTGGCTGGGCATCTGCTGCCGCCACAGGCCGAGCCCCAGGGCCCCCGTCAGCAACAGCAGGATGAGGCAGGAGCCCAGCACCAGCCAGGCCATGTCACCATCATCCAGTGATCGATGCAGGCCTGGGGGGAGACAGCTGGATGGGCATGGGCACTGCCAGCCCTGCTGGGCACAGGCACTGCCAGCCCTGTCTGTCCAGCCCATATGGGCACAGGCACTGCCAGCCCATATGGGCACAGGCATTACCAGCCCCGATGGGCACTGCCAGCCCTGCACAGCCCCTGCCAGCCCTGCCCACGCCATCCCACGGGTGCCCACTCACCTCCCTCTGTGAACTGCAGCCCGCTGTCCATGCTGCCGCCCTGGCGGGACCCCCTCCACTGGCAGTCGGGGGGCTGCCAGCCCATGTTGCAGTGGCAGTTGCCCTTGTTGTTGCACACCTGCAGGGCCAGGGAGGGGTACAGGTGTGCAGGGGGCTGGTACAGCCTGCCCTCCCCAGCCCAGCACCCCTGGCACTCACCCCGTGGCCGTGGCACTTTTTGTTGCTGTCACAGATCGGTCCCAGCACCGACACTGGGTGGCATGTGCCGTTCATACACACCTGGGAAAAACCATGGCAGCTCCAGCCCAGCACTGCCTCACCCATACAGCGCTCAGCACATCAGGCTGTGGCCCAAAGGGAAATGAAAACACACTATTTAAAAAAAAAAAAAAAAAAAAAAAAGACAAAAAAAGACAAAGCCACAGCTCTGCCCTGAGGCCAGGTCATTTTAGTCAAGCAATCTGTGTTTCTATGATCTTGTTAATATTCACAGTTTCTATTTGTCATTCCAGGTGATTACAGAATATCTCCTTACCCTTCCAGAGCCACACTTTGTCCCTGGAGTGACGAGAAGGGGATCCAGCCATGTGGACACGTTCAGGTAGTTCAGAGTCACACAGATATGATGCTTCACCCGGGCGTACATCACAGCAGTGGCAGGTGCTAAGAAGGGCTTGTGGGAGGGATATGTGCAGACTAACTTCCCACACCTGAGATCCCTGGAAAGGCAATTTGCACAGGATTTGCATCAAACATGCACAGACATGTGGGTCTGTTCTTCAGCACAGGCTACAGCCAACATCTGAGGTCACCATTTGTGGTATTTGCAAGGGTCCCCAGGATCTCTCTCAAGGTGAGAGATAAGTGAATCTGACTCCATGCTCTTAGAAGGCTAATTTATTATTTTATGATATTATTAGTTTATTATTTTTAAAAATTATTAATTTGTTTATTAGTCAATATATTATTTTATTATGTTATTTTATATAATTTTATTATATTATTTAGTATATCATTAAAGAATGCTATACTAAACCTATACTAAAGAATACAGAAAGGATACAGACAGAAGCCTTCACAAGAATGGTCATGAAAAACTCATGACTGACTCCTCAGAGTCCAACACAGCTGATGGTGATTGGTCACTAAGTAAAAATAATTCACATGGGACCAATGAAACAACCACCTGTTGGTAAACAATCTCCAACCATATTCCAAAGCAACAAAACACAGGAGAAGCAAATCAAATAATATTGTTTTTTCTCTGAAGCTTCTCATCTTCCCAGGAGAAGAAATCCTGGCAAAGGGATTTTTCAGTGACACGTGTTATAGATCTTATTGCAAGAATCCATCTTTTCTGTGTGGACTTGAGGTTTTTTTCACAGCTAGTACACAACTGGAAGCACCAGAATGCATTTTCCCTGTGATTCAGACATTCATTAGCTACAGGATCAATGCTTAAATGCCACACTGGCTACATTGTAAGACAACACCAAACAGAAATAAAAAGAAGTCTCAATTCTGACAAATATCACGTGAAATAGTGGAGTACCAAAGATGCTTTTTCTCTAACCTTTACAGAGACACAAGAATTGTAATAATTGCAACAATCTGTCCTGTCACTTGCTGGATGTAGCACAGGTTGGAAGAGTTTCCTAGACTAATTCTCAAGGTGAATAAGTGCAGATGAATTTAGAGAGGCAAGAACTTAGTGGATTTTAGCAGAGCCAGTGCCCCCTGGCCAGCATACCTCCACACACAGCGCTGGTACGTGTGGTTGGGCTGGAACCTGCAGTGCCCAAACCTGTCCTGCTGCCCGTTAATCTCCTCATAGCACATCACAAACCTCACCATAAACTGGAGTCTTGCCACTTCTCCTGAGTGTCCAACCCCAAAGAAACCTGGATTTCAGCACATCCAGTGTCCCCTGGCCAGCATACCTCCCACACACAGCGCCGGTACGCGTGGTCAGGCTGGAACCTGCAGGGCCCGACCCTGTCCCATTGCTCATTAATCTCCTCGTAACGCATCATAAACCTCATCATAAACTGGCATCTTGCCACTTTTCTTTGCTGTCCAACCCCAAAGAAACCTGGATTTCAGCACATCCAGTGCCCCTTGGCCAGCATACCTCCACACACAGCGCCGGTACTTGTGGTTGGGCTCGAACCCGCAGTGCCCGAACCTGTCCCGCTGCCCGTTAATCTCCTCGTAGCACATCACAGGAGCGTTCTTGGAGTCTGCAAGTTCAGCAAGAATATTTGTTACTCTAATAGATGATATGTGTAAATTTCTGCTGAGTAATCTCACTGAATGGAAATCCTGGCATAGCAAAGCAGGATTCCAGGAAATTCGCCCTGATGAGATTACAGCGATACGCACCAAAATCCCAACCAGGCAGGTGATGCTGTGGCCACCCCAGCCCCTGAGCAGCGCCAGTGCCACCAGCACAGCCTGGTACCTGTCCCGTAGATCCTCCTGCACTGCAGGTCTGGGGACTGGCAGCGTCCCTGGTAGCAGTAGCCCGTGCCACGCCAGCACTCCTGCCCGTCCTGCACGTACACATCGGGCGGGCAGGAGGCCGAGGAGCCGCTGCAGAACTCGGGCAGGTCGCACTGGGCATCGGCGGCCGGGCGGCACAGCGTGTTCCTCCACTTGAACTGGGGAGAAGGAGGAGCTCTGCAGCCTCCCTGGCCCACCAGGGTGAGCAGGAGGAGCTCTGCAGCCCCCCATGTCTGCCAGGCTGAGCCCACATAGCCCCCTCTGTCCTGAGGTGCTCAGGTGTGACATGTCTGTGACACTGCCTGGGACAGTCCCCAGGTAATATTCCCCACCAGGGGTTCCCAAGAGCTGAGCTGGGCAGCCCAACCCCAGGAACCTTTCCCACTGCGCAGCAGGAAGTTTGGCTCTATCCCTCAGCATGATGATTTTGTCATAATTATAAAGATATGCCTTACCTGACAATTTCTACAACATAATCCAGAGGCACATTTTGCTCTCGGCTTCAGTCTACAGTTTGGAGCGCAGCACCTGTCCTTCTGGCATTCCTGTGGACACATGGCAAGCCCACGTTATTTTATTTTGTTGTCCCCCTGAGCTTCTCCTCCTCCTCTCCCCATATTACTTGGGCAATATCCAGCAGAACAAACGGGAAAAGCTGCCACACAGAAACAATCCCCAACCCAACACAGCCCTCCCTGGGAATCCATAAAATCAGAGGGTTTTGGGAAAGCTACACAAGGCCTCAGAGACAGCAGAACTGTGATTAGAGCTAAGCAGCAGCCATGAGATTGGTCAGCAGAAAAATTATGTAAAATGTAGAAAAGCAAGGACAAATAGAACAATGGTCTGTGTATTAATGCTTGTCTAGAATAACTCCCTAAGGTGCAGAAAAGCTTATCTAGTGAGATATTAGGAAGTTCTAAGCTTAATAATGGAGCTCTGTGCATTGTGTTTGAAGGCTTACAAGCAGGTATTGTATTTGAAATAAGCAAAGTACCTGTGCTTATAGTGGTTGGATAGAACTACTGTCAATGTGCTTTTGCTTGGTGTGATTGGTCAAGAAGCTTATAAAGTGAGTTGTAACATTCAAGACCATTCAAGAACAACACGTTCTTGGTCTGCTGGCTGGGATGTGAGCTGCTGGCATCTTCCCATTGCAATAACCATGGAATGAGACTGATACTGGAAAATAAAGCAGCTCAAGGCACGTTCCCAGCAGTCCTGTCCTGTTTGTGATTTGTACACAGCCCATGGCTGGCGATACCCCGCTGCACTGGGGCTGTATACAAAGATTGGTGACTCCACAGGCACTGGGAGCACAAAGGCAGGGCTGTGCCCACCTGTGCTGTGCCCACCTGTGCTGTGCCCACCTGTGCCGTGCCACAGTCGCACTGCTCGCCCGGCTCCACCACGCCGTTGCCGCACACGGCGCCGCTCTGCCGGGACTGGCGGCTCAGCCGGGGGCTGCTGAAAAGGCAATCCCCTCTGCCCTGCTTCAGGAAGGACTCAAAGTCCCTGATGCTGCAGTTGCTGAAGGCTTTTGACCCGCTGAAATATCTGAAATAAAGCCATGATCAGGTTATACGTTACACAAAGCAATCATCAGTTTATACCTTACACATTCACTGCCCTTCTCTCTCTGAAGCTCTGTGCAAGTCAAGGGCTCATCCAGACACTGACAGCCCCCAGGGTCTATTAATTCACCTGATCTGCAGCTCATTATTAACAGAGATTGAAAAACATCCTCATTTTAGAGAGCAAAGGTCTCTTTTGTCAAATTAGGCGCTAAATTGCTATTTAATTAATTCTTTTTTTTTTTTCTTCTTCTTAGAGGAATAAAAGCAGGGATTTCTTCACTGAAATAATGGTATTGAAATAACTGAAATAACTGGTGTTCAGGCATTGGAATTGCTGCCCAGGGAGGTGGTGGAGTCCCCATCCCTGGAGGTGTTCAGGAAATCACTGACACAGCACTCAGTGCTCTGGTCCAGTTGACATGGCAGTGATTGGTCAAAGGTTGGACTCCATGCACCTGGAGGCCTTTTCCAGCCTGAGGGATTCCATTTTTGCAGTGGAATCACAGTGCTGGAGGACACCTCTGACAAGGGGACACCGTGCAGCCCTCCCTGTCCCTCCCTTCATGTGCCCCAGCAGCCCTGCAGCCCCTCAGACAAACTCACAGCGCCTCAGGGCTCATGGTGCAGACCCGTCCAGGGCAGCTGCAGCCTCGGGGGCTGTCGGGGCTCATGCCCAGGCTGTGGCCCAGCACCTGTGCCAGCAGCACAGAGAAGGACTCCAGGGTCACATTCCCGTGGTACTGGAGAGGGAGGAGAGAGAGGAGCTGCCAGAGCTGAGCTTTCCTTGCACAGATACAGATCCTCCCATGTGTTTCATCCATCCCTGCTCATGCTGAGCTCACAGCCATGTGGGCTGCTGAGGGACAGGCACAGGACAGGGGGGACCATACCAGGGCCACGGTGGCAGCAGCATCTCTCTGACATGCCTTTCCTGGAGCTGCTGCACCCACGAGGGATCCTTGGTGCATGTACCTGGAACACAGCTGGGGTCACTGCTGGGTGGTCCAGGGACCCTCTCTGGCTGTGGTCAGTGGGGAATGATGGCTCTGTACAGCCCAAGCCCCCTTGGTGCCCCTATTTGCTGTCCCCAGGGGAGTTGGAGCAGGGTCTGGTGCCTGGTGCT